>NC_090619.1:589931-621758 GCF_004359215.1 Bremia lactucae
ACACAACATCAGTTGCATTTTCGTTCGGCGGATGGTTTATGGCGCGAATCTTTCCCTTGAAGATCGCCCATTTAGGGAACGCCTTTCTGTCCGGCATAAGCGCCGAGTAAGCCCACTCTGAGGCCTTACCGCGCAGATGCGACATGGCGTACGATACCATCCGGCTGTCGTCCTCGATGAGCTGGGCGACACCGCATTGCTCCACGGCTAAAAGCCAATGGACAATCGTTTGCGCTGCAGTTCCATCGAACTTGTGCGGGACCATCCGAATGGGCCGCCTCGGTTGACGCGGCCGGGCAGAGAGCATTTCAACAGTCGTGTTGAGATCCTCGCTCCGAGCCTGCCTCAGCTCATCCTGAGTCTGAGTGACGGACAACCCCCGCACGCGGCTCTCCGCTGTCCAAGCACGAATGCCTCAAACTGTTCCAACTGAGCAATATTTTGCTTATAAGGACTGCCCTGGAACAACGAAGTGTTGCTTCAGGCGCGCTTCTTTGGAGCGCGACAGGTGAAGCGATCTCTGTACGAGTATGTGCAGGAGATGCACTCGCTGTCGGTGTCCATTACCGTAGGTCCGATTCCGGAGCACATTAAGGTGCCCACGTTTATTAACGGACGTGCGAGACGCATGAGTTCTGTATCGACCATTGAGGGGTCGGGAAATGCAGGAGCGCAGTAGGGGCGGAATGCCCTATTGACGCGGGCTCTGAAGCTACCCCTAAGTTCAAAATTGTGGAACAAATGGGTAGCATAGTCCCTGAGGTCTCAAAATTTGGACCTCAACCCGGCTGGTCTATAGCGCTCAAGTAAGAGGCTATGACCAGGTGATGACCCTCCTAGTGGATTCGGGTGCATCACAAAATTTTGTTACACTCGCGGGTCTAAGAAAGAGACCGGCGATGTTTAAGTCTCTTTGCCAGGATGGCAAGCGAGAAGAGGCGACCGTTGGTTAAGCGAACGGCGTGCTCGTTAAGTCTGAGGTAGTTCAAGTAGAACTCGCCTTCAGCTTAAGTGACTTCTCTTGTAAAGAGAAGTTCACAGTGCTAGGTATGGAGAGTTCGTATGACCTCATCCTTGGCATGCCATGGTTGGCAAACCCAACCATGAATAGACTGGTGTACTCGCACAGTTGCGAACTCTACGCAGGACACCGAAAGGGATGTGCTCCTGCAAGAGGATGGCGGGCACGTCGTAATGCGGCCACGCTCTACTTAGACATACACCCTAGCACAGCGAGGCAGCGGTTAGACCGTCTTTCGTGTGTTCAGTGAGGCAGTTGTGGTGGGCGCCGTAGCGACCTCACGTTTTTAAATGGACCTTCTGATCCATCAGATGGGTCTCATCATACTGACGGACGAGGCCTTCAACGTTCACAACCAGCTGGGAACGAGGTTCCCAGCTGTCATGCGAATGTGGATAACCGCGTCAGCGAACCAGATAACTCGTTCGCTGCCTCTTCACATCATGTTGGCTTAGAATACGTTTCACAAGGAAACGTTGACCACTGTAGGAATCCACCAGTGAATGTGGTGGAGAAGGAAGAATTAGATCCGAACCGTGTGTCGGATCTAGGTTCGAAGATCGACAAACTCGATCGCTACCTCCTTGTATTGGAGGAAACCTTGAACGCGAGCTCGGCAAACGTCACTGGTTGGAGCAGACGGTGCAAGCTCACTAAATCGAACGGTTTTTCAACCGTTTGAAGGGTGCGTACTCAATGTTGGAGTACGAACGGAAATTTCACTTACTTTGTGATGAGCTGTCGTCAGCTCATCTCTGTTTCGAGGATCTTCGGACCCGACATCAGAATCTCCAGCTTCAGCATGAGAATCTGGTTCTGACCACATAATCTTGTGGGGATTCTTGAAAAGGGTGGTCTGATCTGTCCTCGGAAGAAATCGCGTACTGATGGTACGGGCGGAGCTGACCACCGTAAAACGAAGGATGCGTCCGCATCCAACGTTGCATTTCTACTGTGTATGCATTGGCTCTGCGATGCAGCATACGAAAACGGCCCAATAAATTTAAGTAGTAGTTTACTGCTACCCACATTAGTGACTACAAGCTTAAGTAAGTTTATCGTAGACAGTAGTACTAGGTCATTAGTTTTGAATGAAAGAAGATTTGCTCTTCCATGTTTGTCTGCGTTCCATTTCTGATGGACCACTGCGTTTGCATTGGAATGCTGTACGAAACGGACTAATGATTCTCGAGCCAGCAGAAATTCATCTGCTGACTCACTTGTTTTGTCTTTTTCAGTGCGCTTTGCGCGCACTCCCATGAGATCTTTCTCTTCTTCGATGTTGATTGCTTCGGCATCGACATCATTTGCGTCGTTGGTAATTTAGACGCGGGATGAGCATGAACCAGAAATGGTTTCATTAACTATTTACTTAGGTTTTAATATAATTTGATACCAATTATATTAAAACCTAAGTAAATAGTTAATGATAATGTAAAGGCAACGATTAAATGAAATAGCCATTATTTTCCGTCGCTTAAGAGCTCCACAGTAAATTCCAGCGCATCCAAAACGGAAGGACGCTCTTCGGGATTTGTTTGGAGCTCTTGATTTGTATGCGCCTCCGAAGTTAACTTCGGAGATTTGTAGCGATTGGCGTCTAAAAAAATTAAAATTATTCGACGCCCCACAATCGACTAGGGACTTAAGTAAACCACTCATCCATGTACCCATCACCAAGGACCTCCTTAATATCCTTTGCTTTGTCCAACTGTGTGCTAAACGGCACGCGCGTTGATCCGTCTAACAGTCAATTTCACAATCACGAGTTTTTCTCCGAATCTTCTGCACATCCCAGAAATCGTGTCGTGAATGCAGAACAGCAACAAGAGGTAATTTAGCTTGGCCACGACCGTAAATGGTCCAATAAAGCGCGGGCGTAATTTGGTCTTGAAGACCGCGGGGTAACTAGCTTAAAGAGGGTAAAATGAAAACTTTATTAAAATTTCATTTATAATACCAATGTCTCTATTTAATATCCCATACTAAAATGGTTAAATTTGGCTCGCCGCTGTCGGAGCACGAATGCCTTAAACGGCTCCAACTGAGCAACATGTTGCTTAGAAGGACTACTCAAGAGTCTGGCCAGGGGTGCGAGTCCCCGCCCCTTAAACTAAAGGATCCCTCCAATTGGGTAAGTATGCGTGGATGGCGTAAGCCATTTACGAAGAACGCCGTATGCGTTGTAGACGTATGCACCGAATGATGATGGCGATTCGACCATCGGTAAAAACTCGCTCCAATTTGGATACGATTGGACGTAACCTCGAAGTATCTCTTCGAGAACGCAATTTACGCGTCCTATCTGACCATCTGTCTCTGGATTATAAGAAGTTGACATAGTCAGCCGTGTTCTGAGAGATCGGAACACGGATTGTCGTCACGGGAGCGGAAATCCGGCTCCTCGTGCGCGCTTACTAGGTAGAAAACAATTTTTAGGCTAATTTATATTTAATCGCATTAAATATAAATACCTATTTTAACCAATCAAAATGTCATCTCTGTTAATAACACTTATATGTATTGCGAGCGTATCTTTCTAGATACCTCGCGTAACGGATGACGCTAGCCGTCATCCCTCCTATGTGAATGCACCTATGTGCATCACATACACAAGGGTTGGTCACAAATGTAAATTACACCAGCGTTGTGGGTCTACTTACTTTATTTCAGTAATTGACCATCCCCTTATGTATACCAAGTGTACGTAACGGGGACTGTGTAACATTAGGGCAACTTTAGCCCGTTACAAAAGCACTTACGGCGGTGCGTGAAGGTGCATAAAAGATGGGAGTAATGGTTATCAATATAGGCTTAGGAGATGTAATAGCAATAGCGGTGCCACTATAATCGTTATTAAAGCCAAATGCTCTTATAATCTTGACTCACGCCCTCCTACTCATTATCGCTTACATTTGAGATTTACAGACCTTTTTTTAAGGCAGTGAAATCGCTTTATTGGTCGAACTCATTCAAAAGTAGCTCCAGCTGTGCTGTATAGTTTGCCTATTAGGAGTGTGGATATTCTGTCGGATGTCCGCAGTATAGAACTGCCCTTCGTGTACTTGAAAATTTATAGGATTTAATAAATGCAATCTCCTCGTTACTGGAGGACTACAAAAAATTCATTTCAGCAGTACACCATCAGTAATGAATTATCAACTGATCATTTAATTTGGCGTGATATAGAGCTGATGATCGTTTGGCTGTGTACTATGGTCTGAAATTGCATGCTTATCAAGACCCCACGCAAGCTTTTGTTCGAAAACTGAATGGCAAATGGCGCATTGCGCACGCATGCAATAAGTTGATTTTAAGTTCGAATTTAGCCGAAAACATTGATACCTCACAAAGAGATCATGACAAAAATTACTTTTAAGATGTTTATTAGCCTAAAATAGGGTTACTTGGTCATGATAGGTTGCCTCTACCTTGCCACGTACATATATCAGGAAGTATAGCTGAATGCGCTTCAGCAAGATTTGGATCAGCAAGATCCGAACAAATTCACGACCAGGTGAAGAGATAACGCCGAAAAAATGATGCTCACCTGGTTTCTTTAATAAGAAATTAGATACACCTGCGCACGTGAATGAATTTATGCAAATTAAATTTTATGCCAAAATAGCGCTACTGCAAAGGGTACACTTAGGTCAGTGAAACGTTAATGTGGTATATTCACAATTTAGATAAAATTCTCTTTTTCTATTTAAAATGGGTAAAATATCAATAAGTCACATGTATTATCGATAATGCGCGTGGGAGCTACCAGATAGAGATCTAGTGGCCAAAATGTATTTGAATTGGGAGAAGATTATTATAAATTTTACATAAATTAAGTTCAGTTTCCCTTTTGATCTAAACAGCGTGTCGTGACTTCCTAAGGCTTGCGCTTCATTCACTGAGAGTCCTAATCCTTCCTAAGGTACATACTATCGGACACTTGTTGCCGCTTAAATCTACGAACCACCTAGTCCCCTGAACTAGGATTCATAAGGCTCTAAGAGTTGTATAATTCTAGAAGCTGTAACCTTTATTAGTTCTAGAGAACTAAGTGCTCTATGAGTCTAATCGTTCTTATTCTAACCTAAGGAGCGAGGTAACTCCGCTAACTTGTAGTCAATGTAACCCTGAGTATTGATAAGTTATACCCTTGTGAGGATAGATTTCCCAAACCACATAGAGGCGAAATGCTTAGCGTTTGAAACGCTTAAGCCTTTGTTTGGGTCTGATTACATGGATCTAATAATCCTTAGGGCTCAAAGGGCCTTATTGCACTTTCAGTCCACTCTTATTAGACAGGTCCATGACCACTTAGCGCATCTATGCCAACTCGATATATCCCTGTACCTACATCTGGAACCTCAGTCTCGCCCTCTTGTTGTGCAAATGATGCAAGGAAGGAGAAAATCCCCTTTTTATCAAAGATTTGGAGATGGCCAAGACATCGGCCCTGCTCCAAGCAGAGCAACCAAGAGTGACCTAGCCATCTCCAAGCTCAGTGATAGACCCAGAGAGTATGCTCTCACATCTCACGTTTGTAGACGTCGCTTGTTTAGTGTGAGACACGCTAAAACAGCGATTGCCTTAGGGGTTTGCACCGCCTAATCAGGCTTCCACATTTGATCGTTATTCGTATCCGCCCGTCAGGGTAAAAGGACCCTAGGGTAATATGACCAGGAGTTGAAAACTTTTATTGCTGCTATGCAGGAAGACCCATTACAAGAGGCATTTTTATTAACCATCTTTGTGAAAGGCCCTAACACGGGCGTGGCTCGAGCGTACGTTTACTTATCCCACCCCGCTACTTTTGCAGCGGCAGTTGACATTGCGTAAATTGCTGAGTTCGATTTTAAGTTCTCGCGTCGGTACGCAGTATCATCATAGTAGCTATTCGAACACATTGCGTTTGTCGAATAGACCAGAACCCATGGACCGCAACATGTTTGGGGAAGGAGAAGCTGAGCTTCAAGCTTTGGGAGAGCAAAGAAACATTCATAGATGGTACATGTGCGGGAGGAGGTATCTGTCAAAGGCTTTTGCCACTCGCAGACCACGCGACCAATGAAAATCTTAACTTTACTAAGTGCTTTGATAGTCGCTAAGGCGTCTATTAAGGGCTTTGATAAGCCTTTGTCGATATTTAAACGACTCCGGAACGTATTGCAACTACACTCAAACGTAGTTTCCTTGTGAATCAGCAATATGCTGAGGTGCTTAACGCGCATGAAAATTATTTGATCACTTTTTCTCTTAGCGACTGGGACCTGAGCACCATTCCTAAAGTTCCATTGAACTAAGGTATTAATTTTTTGGCTTTGATGTAAGGATAAATATGTCTTGTACTTGACATGGGATTCGAGATATGATCTCGTCCTTAATATGAACTGGCTTGAACGTCATGAGCCATGGAACAAGTGAAGATCTAAGACCTTAGGCGCAACGCGCTATATTCCTAGCGTGGCTTTGGAGAGTCAGCAGCCCTCCTAAGCTAAGAAACACAAAATACGCTATTGGCGTGAGCCACTGATAAAACTGTCAGTATGCTGGACATTGAAATGTCTCAGTAATAAATTCAATACTGAAAATATTTTTTGGAGCGTGGTTCATTTTAACTGCTAGTAGAATTGCATTTACTTCGTTGAGTGATACTCGTTGTTATATCAAAATTCGAATGTTGAGAGAGTTGCGGGTCTAGGGCCGAGTCAACAAGGGTGTGAGTCCCAGATGCACGTAGAGTGGCATCTGGGAATCACACCCTTGATGACTCGGCCCTTAAACTCACTAATTGAGTTCGGCCGAGATGGCACCACACTAAGTGTCAATTGCATATTTTTTTGGCAATACGCCAAGGCAATTCGGGCTAGACACGTGACGTGATACGTAAGCGTTCACTTGGTGATGGTTCGAGTTACGTAGCTCCTCATCGGATGTCGGATCGGACATCGGCTCATGAATAGAGCAACATAGGTCGTATAACCTGTTAAACTTGCGGACATTAATGTTCTGACCTCTTATCAGGTGTAAGGTGTCGACATCGAGACAGCAGAGACATAGTCGGGTACTGTGAGACGCGAAGCGCCTGAAATGTCACAGAATGAAACTAGCGAACATATATGCACTCGTCAATAGTGTGATTGGTAATGTTGAGGGTGATGTAAGCCTTGAGGCTATCTCATCGTTACATGCACTTCGGGCAGGCCTTGAAAGGCTGGTGAATTATCTGAAATTTTGGTCATTCGACCAGATAGTGAATTGAACTCATCATCGTTTCTGGTTGAAGCCGTTCTTAAGGAGAAAGAAAGGCTACACTTGGTCCGCACAGAAAGGCTGCACTTTGTCCGCGGAGCGAATCGTTAACTCGTAAAGATTCTTCAGATCACCTCTATCCTTTAGTCGAGGGATTTAAGACGTAATGTGTCACTTTCCACCGTCTGTTTTACCTCGTGATAGAGTTTTACGTCAAAATTAGTTTGGTTCCTGGACTCACACGACAGCGGCCTTTGCCGAAGTAACAGTGTGACGCAATTGACGATTACTTCCGTGCTACCAAGAGGATGGAATGGTACGCGAGAGCAAGCCTCCCCATTCGACACCGACTTTTTCTGCCAGAAAGACAAATGGTAAAAGGCACAGTGTGCATGCTTGTGATAAGCTTTTTGCTGCTACTACACAAGCACAGACACCCATATCTAGAAAGAATGTTCTTCAAACAATATGGTGAAATGTTCCATGTACAGGGCGCTCGACTTAGTCGATGATATCATCAGCTGCAGCGGTTACTTCAGGCGGTATGCTGTGAGAGTGGCTATTCCGCAAGGGCTATCCAATGCCCTAGCCACGTATAATCGTTAGTGGCGCAACTGTTCCGTCCTCATCGAGATTATACACATACTTATTTTTTATGTCATTTTTGTCCATCGTCGTGCAGAGCAGGTCAGTTGGACGTGAATATACATTAGACCATTTGCGAGCATTATTTAAGTACATGCACACAAATAAGTCCTATGCTAAGCATCTAAATGCATCTTTGATGCGGTAAAATTTCTTTTCTTAAGGTGCTTTATTGGGAATAAAGGCTTCAGAGCAGACCATGTCAAGGCAAACGCCATGGTTGATTGGACAGTATTTAAAACCTAAAAAGACATCTAGGCCTAGCCAACTTCTTGCACAAATACAGCAAAAATTACGCTGATATGGCTTGGCACTATCTTTCTCCATTAAAGGATTTGGATTGGTGATGGGCTAGCAACGAGAATGACGCTTATAAAGCCGTGATGGTAGCCTCATCCATGCCCGAATTTTGGCTCTGTCTGATGCTGATCGGCCTTTCGTGTCGTTTGTGACGTATAAATTTTTGCTTTAGGAAGTGAGCTGCTATATACAGATAAAAATGGACGAGAACGCGTCACCGCGTTCGAGTCCAGGCAGCTTAAAGCTACAGAAGAAATACCCAGTCCTTTATTCGGCTTCTAGCCATGAGGTTTTAAGTAGACAAGATTAGGTTGCATTGTTTAGAGTAAACTCTATTGCGCATAATTTTGATGCCTCATGAGCTGAATACTGCATCTTATTCGCGTTTATGAACCGTCTGACCTATCTCTCCTCCGACGACTACTTCATCTTTTTAGGCTTGAGTTCAATAAGTGAGTTTCCTGACATACCCTAATAAACATTGCATGAAAGATCCAGACTTAAGATCACCAAGCGATGGGCCGTGAAGGATGCCAAGATATTATTTTATAGCTGGCAATGTATAATGGATACTCTAAATACCGGTACAATCTCAAAAGCCATGTTCTTAATATATCTGGCAGAATAATGATCTTGCCATTTTCCGCGGGAAGTGTGGCGACTGCGTCTTAATGCACGCACATACCAGTAAGCGACGAACTCTCGCTTCTCCAGGTGCATCGTGTACTTTTTTAAGAAAATAATTCGTTGTGAGAAGCTCTTTTCTCGAATGAAAGGCATAGCAATAGAAAGTTGTCTAGACTCAAACGTTGTTGCACGTTCCTCAATGTCATCATCCGTCTGTAAAATTCCCCATCTGATTGCGATATCGGATGAGTATATCACCGCTTGAAGACAACCGTATCAGTTCTAGAAGAAGGCTTTCTTTGATAATACCAAAAATATTATGTTCGGTTTTGAAACAAGTCTACTTAGAATCCTTGTATGAAGTAGTGATCGAGGCAGCTATAGCGGATCTACAACGCTACTTAAGCCAGAGGAAGACTTTTAGACTCAAAGAGCACTCGGTTCTATAGAACTAACAAGTTTAGCAACCCAAGAGCCGTAGAAGCTTGTAGAGCTTAATAGGTCCTAGTTCAAGAGATTGAGTGCTTCGTAGAACCGAGTGTCAACTAGTGTCCGTGTTTAGATACTTAAGGAAGGCTTCGGACTCTCACTGATCAAGCGCAAGCCTTAGCAAGGCATAACACGCTCTTTAGATCAAATTTAAAATTGAACTTTATCTATGTTTTAACTACGAAAGCCCTACTTAATTACTAGAAAAATAAATATGGCTGCTGCACGTATTACCCATTATATATGGGATTTTAGTGATATTACCTATTTAAAAATATAAAGGGGTTAATTTACCCATATTCTGAATTATACCAAACCAACCAAAAAGTACCCCATTACATCTTCCCATATCAGGCTGTTGACACCGAGTGTCAAAATTTCTCACTCATTTCCTCTTTGAGGTTTGGCACTGAACACCTAACCTTACATTTGTGCTTACATACCTTTGTGTTGTGACATCTTAGCGTGATGCACAAACTCTTAGTTTTCTCGAAGTCGATAATTACGTGGAGACAAGGATAAGAAGTCCCACTCAGCACGCTTTGGCGTAAAAAAGAATCTCGTCGGGCTACAAATTTTTTCCCAGAACGTAGTGTCGCGGATGCTTTGACCGCATACTCATACCCCGGGCATTGTGCAATCGAAGCACTAGAGTGCGCGCTAGGCATTTTCTCGTATTTCGGCCGATACGACGCACAGAATTGTCCTTTGGCTAAAGCTTTGCAAATCGAAGCGAAGATACCGGTCGAGACTACTGTCGGCCGCATTAAACAACTCTCCAAGAGACCAAATATCTTGAGGGGGGCGGGCCCAACCGATTCATCAATCGAAAGATACTTCGTTTTCGATCTCCGACTCGTTCGGATATAAAACGATAGGAATTCCCCCCATTGAGGACAGAGAGGCACCGCGCGATTGATTACGCAGACGTGTCAAATATTAACATGGCGTCATAATTACTGGAGTAAGGTATCGCTCGCAGAGAGCGACCCGTATAGCAAGTCTTTTCCGGCGTACTCGCCTTTGATCCAGAGACCCAAAGTGCCAAGGGTTGACCCGCAACCTCTCGAGGATGCTCTTTCACACTAAGTAGTGTGAATCTATAATCACTATGAGCTTTTGCTTTTGCAAGAGCCTCAGCCCGCTTACGAACTCGATTATCCTTGGAATTTGCTTGCTCTTGCTCTTCATCGAGCGGGTTCGTTACTATGTTGGGCTCTATGCAACTATTGACCAAGCCACACTGAGGCCAAATATCCGTCATTCTCACCTCTTATAATGCGAAGTGTCGTTCAACGCTAATTGACCTTGAGCATGTTACTCGAAAAAATCAACAGCGTAAGGGCAATCATGCCGAAGGGGTACCTCGAACTCCCTAGAACTTTTCGGCGACGGGTTCCCAAGCCACTCACCAGATGCTCGTATTAACACTTGCGACGACGTCGGTTCATAAGTCTCTCCACCTGGAAATTAAGGCTCCCTAACTCGTCGAGCTACGCATAGGAGTGCCAAAATGTCAGTAAAGGATTTTGTTGCTTTGAAGCACGAGGTGCAACTCCTTTGTGAGAATATTGCTCGGACTGATATCGTCCTCAACGCGGTCCAAACCTGTATTCTGACGTGGAGCGTCAACAACACGTTTAAAGTGTCTAGCTGGACATCCTGATCAGGATGGTGCAATCTGCGGCACAGCCGTTCGTCTAGGCGCAAGCGCCTTCAACTCCACATGGGAATGATTCCGTTACGGCTTACGCAAGCCAACGTATAAAACACAAGGTGTATACTTAGCTTGCGCGGAAGCTAAATCGTGTAAGCTAGTCCATTCTTGGCCACGAAGGTAATGATCCAATAAAGCGCGGACGCAATTTGGTCTCAAAGACCTTACATAATTCCTTTGAAGGAAGTTTTTCTATAGCATTTAGCAAGACCCGGTCACCGGCCGCATACGAATCAATACAGCTTTTGCCTTTAGCATACGCTTGTTCTTTTTATTTGTCTGGCTATCAATCATTGAATCAAGCTCATGTCGTGACATTTGAATGCGTTGCGTAAACTGTTTCTTAACAATAGTAAGGCTGATATTAGCAAGCCAATCGGCTATTTCTCCCCCACTAAGTCTTCAACTACGAAGAAAAATCGTTCATAAAACGCGTGGGTGTGTGAGACCGTGCACAAAGAATGGAGTACAGCCTGTTAAGGGCATGTAAAGCGTAGCTTAGCGCAAACTCAACAACCGAGAGCATTGTGCTCCAGATCTCTGGCGTTTCAGCGCAAACACTTCGCAGATTGTCTTCAGTGACGCGATTGAAACTTTCAGTCTGACCATCGCTCTGCGGATGATCCGCTGTAGACACGTCCGATCTAGTGCCTAGCACCGATACAGCGACTTTAAACCGTCCAGCGAAATTGGGATTTCTATCCGACGATTGTCACTGGCAAACCGTGTTTTCGAAATGCGCGATCAATAAGCAGCTTCGCTGTGCCTCACTACAAATGGTATGCGAAACACCACTAAGTGAGCTTTTTTGCTCAATCGGTCAGTAAGGACAACAACGCCCGTGTTGCTATCCGAATCATTCAATAGGCCAAATATAAAATCTATAATAATGGATCCCCAACACCCAGTGGGCCAGTGGCCCAGTGGCCCGGGCAAACTGGGAGTGGCGCAGTTTTCTTGCATGAGCCAAGGGTTAAGCCCGTTGGCAATTTTCACATGTGCGAACATAGTTGCTCACTTTTTATCTAGAATTCGGGCCACCAGTAACTTGAGCACACGGAGCCATAGGTCTGCTTTTAATCGAGATGACCGCTAAAACAGGATCATGTGCCTCATATAGATTTTGATACTTCAATTACTCATCGTGAGGACTACGATGCGCGGAGATCCGCTGTATCTGTGCAAAAACACAATAGGCTATTATCGATCGAAAATTGATGTAACCTCGCACTCAACGTGCGAATTTTTAATGTTCAAGTCTTCAAACTCATCCTCATAAGAGCTCGTAGCAAAGGTAAACACTGACCATTCCTTGGCAGAGCAAATTAAAATTAATGATCGGCGACGTTACAAGCTTAACGTGAGCGTCTCGCTATCTGGTCGGCATCAGCAAATCATTTTGCTTTCCACGCGTATGCTTCAACTCGAATTTGTATTCGGCAAAGAAACAAAGCCATCGAAGATTTCTCTGAAAAAATGAGGCGACTTGGTCGCTGTGTGTAAAACGCATGATCTATCGATCATAAAAACCTTACAGCCAAGTAGATAACTCTAAATCTGGCAAGAGCATACATTTAACAAGCAGCATGTGCTTGTGGCAACCATCAGCTCAGGTGCAATACTAAGATTGAAAGCACTCGTGTGCACTGTGTACTAGAAAGTAAGCTTAAGACTGATTTATGTATAAAAAAACGATACATAGTATTTTATATAAAACCTATTTCCTCGATGATTCGATGCCATCTCTGCAGATGTATGGCGAGCGTTTTTATTATAAATATCTGATCACGCTGATGACGTCAGACGCCTCATCTAATGTGAATGCACCTGTGTGCATCACATTAGCAAGGGTTGGTCTCTATGTGAACCTCACCCAAGTAACAGGTCAATTAACTTCACACTAATTAGTTCCTCCCCATAAGTGTACTTATTGGGCGTGTAACATAAGGCAGTTAGCCTGTTACACACGTCGTGCAGACTTCCTTTCAAGATAAAGAGGTACGCAAAGCTAAAACACTTTACTTGGGACACAGGCAAGCACAGGATGGTAGAAAAGCTGTTTACATGCAAGCTTAAAGATCTGCACGGATATAACCCACAACAAAGCCTTTCTAAATCAGATGACGACTGGAGGACCGACTTTGCGCGACAAACTCCCACCATTCTCAATATCCAATCGATACCCGCTACCATCGCATTCGCAAGAGGAGGAGTTGTTGGCTTGAATAGGATGAGGAATTTCCATATGTGTTACAAAAAAAAGCCTCGGCAGCCCAAACTCTTATTTGTGATATCACATACTAAAAGTCGATACGCGTCATCAAGAACAAGTGCAGTACAAAATAAAAGGAGCTTCTTACAA
The DNA here is from genome assembly GCF_004359215.1 of Bremia lactucae. NCBI lineage: Eukaryota > Oomycota > Peronosporomycetes > Peronosporales > Peronosporaceae > Bremia > Bremia lactucae. The sequence goes on from NC_090619.1 coordinate 603,342, forward strand.
AATTAGATGTCATCTACGAAAGCTCTCTCCCGTCGCAGGACAAATTGAGGCTTATGCTCCAAATTGACTCAATAAACTTGTTCGGGGTTCGCCGGGGCAATAAAGGATGGCGAGAAAGAGTTAATTTACAATTAGTAAGGGCTACTACCTAAAGTGAAGAAGATAGAAATGTAGCAGCGAATGCCTTTATGGGGCGTAACATATTTATGAGTGTTATTAACATACATTTTCAGGAAAATAACTATTAGGACAGCGTTTGGTAAAATACGACGTATAAAGATTGAAGGAGACAAATTCTGTAATTTTCCAGGCATGAAGATGACGCCATTTCAAAATCGACCTATAGCATGTTATAGCTCAGCTAACAGTAATACGATACGAGAAATCCTAACAGCAGTCACAGCACAACTGAATATTTTAGTGGGCAGATGAATTGGAAGCGCCAAAATTCGACCTATCTGCCATGAAAACGATTCCTTTTTCTAAATAAAATTGTCATATCCGAAGTGTAAGAAGCACCATTCGCTAGGACCGATAACAGTACTAACCAGCCAACACTTATTACATTAAACGTGAGGTGCCTCGATAACTTCACGTACACTGATGTGCAGAGGAAGGTTACAAGTTTCGAGCGTTGTGCTCACGAGGGCCAAGATGACGTTTTCTGGGAAGGCACGGCCGCTGCCCAGAAATTCAAAGATTTTCAGCTGCATCCGACTTGGCCAACTGGACGGATAGAAATCATTGTAATGATGCTACGGGAATCGGTTTTTGATGGGTCGAAAGTGACCATGTGGAGTGGCGATTCGTGGAAAAAGAGGCGGCGTCTTACTCAGTGCGTATACCTACATTGCGATGAAAGAGCAGTGTCTGCATGTGGCACTCGCGTAGCAGAACTTTGGTTGCTATGCGGATTTTGCGAAACTCAGTGGTCCGATTGCATCGGAAGATGGTGGTCGGTTGCATCGGTCGTCGGCTTCTGTAGACATCGGGAAAGAAGCTAGGATGAAAAAGAAGCTGTCGTCACTGTAATTTATCGAAGTATTGGAGCGGTGTAATGCAATTGATCCGACTTGATGAGATTGGATTCTTTGGACCGAAAGTGAACACAAACAATGTATTGGCATAGAGGATCCAGCCGAACGCTCTTAATCGGAAACCCTACAAGAACGGGCACGTGGGTCTCTGCTTTGTTCGAGGTAGCAAAGCTGTAGATAGCGAAATATTGAACTGCGACACTGAGAGCAGAATTCAACCTTAAGCATTGCAATAGTAGGCAAATGTAAAACGGGCTATCTTTTGCTAGTACTGATAACAGTACTAGTCAACCTGCACTGATTACAGTGAAAGTGGAGCGCCACGACTACTTCACGTACAGGGTGGTTCTAAGTAGCTAAGAAGTCTTAGTTACTAAAGGTAAGTCTTAAGGCTTTAGCATAGAGAAAAAAAGTGAGACTGTATGATATAAGAAGTTCGTACGTATCGATCTTCTATCTACTGCTGCCTTGATTATGTTAATAACTTAATACGTATGGCGCCTACTTGTGCACTGCACAACCAGTGCGTGTCTTGCGACGATTGGCGGGGTTGATTTAAGCTTAAAACAACCAACCAATAGAATTGATGTCTTATTGCGTCAATCTTACCAAACTTGGTAATTTTGGAACTAATAAGTAAGAACTAATAAGGATAATAATTTTACACTTCTTTTTTTATATCCTCTCACCGAAAAGAATATTAATATATCCTCTTATAGTAAAAATGTATATGTAACGGGACACCTCGTTACATCACCCTTTCCCTTAGCCACTAGTCACAGTAGTGACTGATGTGGAGTGAAAGAGAAATACTATTATGTCTTTCCCTGTAAATTTTTGCTTTATTTCAAAACTCCAATTTTATTGTATTATTGATTTTGTTTAAAAATCAATTCGTTTGCGCATGGTATCGAACCCGTGCGAGTCGCCTGTGATACTCGTTGGTCTGGTATGACCAACGATCGATATCATATTCCGTTTTTCGACTCATCCAGGCTTCACAAGTCGGGTGAGGATAAAAGGGATTTCTTTATCGATGTTTTTTTTCGGCATTGATGGTACACATGGAAAAGGAATTCACTCCTTTGTTGCTAAAATCGCCTCAATTTATTATAATTGGCTAATTTATTTATGCATAGTGCTAACCTGGGTTTGGTTCCTTTTAGTCACAATCTAGCGAACTTGCTTATAATTACAAAGAGCAAGAGGGCACAACTCACGAAGATGTCACAACAGAATCCGTAGGACCAGGAGGACTCTGCTTTTAGAATAGAATATGCTTCTTATTAGTTTAAGCAACTGCTAAAACCGATACTGATCGTCCACTCTCCGGGGGTGCGTAAGCATGAGGGATATCATGGTTGGTTGTAGCCACGCAGTATTTACAAAAAATACGTCTACTTTCATCTCAATCCTCTTGATACCAACAGGTTTTGAGCCCAATAGTCGATGGGGCTGCTGTCGATAAAGGTCGACAGCATTGAGGGCATATTCTGCTCGCGAAAGAGCTTGTGGCCAAGGACAGAACGTAGAGGTCAAGGCTGACCCTGGGGACACCCAAGAGAAGCTCTGAGAATTCCTCATGGACCTCAACAAGAGCATGGAGCTTATGAAGGCGTCGCAAGAGGATATAATCGTATGCACCATCGTGTTTAGGGCAAAGCTTGGGCAGGGCAGGTCCATGAGCAGCAAGGCTCTTGATGTGACACCGCCTAGGCCTGTTACCCAGCAGTGTCGCCGAAACGAACTTCAGCGCCCGCCAGAGTGAATTTGCTGATGCGGCTGCCAACGTATGGGGGCAAGCGAGTTGTTTGGCAGGTGACATTGCCAAAATAGCGTAAGGTTTTCCGTGGAACGAAGACAGAAAAAAGTTGACATCCTCGGTCACCACCCGACCGGAGTAGCTTAGCGACTTACAACAGGCAGGTTGAAAAATGGTCGAAGGAGTAGCCGACACTGGAATATGCTATGCAAAGGCTACTGCACATCTTTGCGACCAAGATCCCTCCTGCACAAAATATGAGACTTTTCACGGCACCCAAGTGCGCATGGACAAAGCACTATCTGTACCTAGTTGCACCAAGTATAGCTTGTGGCGGCGCCGACAATCTTGTGCAGAATATATCGTGCACTATGCAGATCCTGCGATGAGAGAGTTTAGATGCTGGACTATATCTTGTGCGCACTGACTAAATGAGGCAGGCGGAGAAAATAGCCCATCAATGAAAATTAAGCTTCAAAGGGGTCGTCTGCGAAGACACCTACTCATCCAGGCGCGAAACGCACGCGCCGCGTTAACACGCCAGCGGCGTCTAATGCCTCAGTCGAAACGCCGACAGCTACTGCTGCTGTCGCGTTAAATGCATGTAAGGATCCATCCCACTTTAACAGTGAGGTTGTCGATCCGTCGCTCATTGTCGACTATAATGAGTCGACACCGTTGCCGTCACCTTATATTAGTGATGCGGACAACGAGCTAATGAGGAAGGAAGATAGCGCATTATTATCAATCCAAACTTTACTAATTGCTTATAACATGGAGACAATAAGGCTCACCAATGCTGCCTCGTCGTCTGCGCTGGATAGCGAAGCGACCATGAGTGATTTAAGAGACTAAGCGGCGCGTAAAGCAGCTCGCTATTCTTCTGTCCTCTTTGACGAATTTCATAATGCAAATTTGTTCTAAAAGGGGGAAGGGTACCACTTGGGTGTGGTTCACATTGTGACCCACCGTTGTGTATGTGATGCACATAGGTGCATTCACATTAGGAGGGATGACGCCTAGCATCGTCCGTATGAAAGCCAGCACCATCCGTTACGCGTGAAATCTAGAAAAGATACGCTTGCAATACATATCAGTGTTATCTACAGAAATGACATTTCTGATTAGTTAAAAATAGGTTTTTATATTTAAAGTGCGCACTAGGAGTTGGATCACCGCTCCCGTGACGACACGTAAACCAGAGTATTTAGTTCGTTGGGTGAGGTCGCTAAGGCGCCTATTACAACTACCTCACAGCACGCGAGAGTGGACTGTCAAACCGCTTCCTCGCTGTGCTAGGTGTGTGCTTAAGTAGAGCGTGGTCGCATTAACACGTGCCCGCCTACAATAGCCCTTGATCTCATCACTTGCTCCAATTATTTGACCAGCCTTGCCTTTTTCTCCCAGCGACTTCTATTTCGCTCGCGATGTACCGTACACGGCGATCCAAATACCACTGTCACTGAATGCGGACGTGCGTTTCGTTAGCATTTGAAGTGGCGTCGTTTGCTTTCGTGGGACTTCTGTTTGAAACGTTCACAGCATATTCAGCGTCTATTGCTCAGACCATTATCCATAGTGCTTTTGACATAAAGGATTCTGAGCCTAAAGTTCCGTCGACGACACGTGAACGTGCTCAGTCGGTGTCACAAGCCAGTCGCTTAGAACGTGGCTATATGACGGGTGGCATATCATTGATGCCCCCTCCATCTAAATGGCCTCGTTTAAACGGGCCAAGAGCATCGCTCCTGGAGGGCTCAGGGGAGTTCGCTTGGGTGTATTTTCCCGATCCCCGTCGTGTTGCAATTAAATGAAACGCCTGACCAATACGAGGCGGAATTCACGCGCCGCATTCATCCGCATTCCGATGCGATGAAACAGCGGTCGCAGCGAATTAATTTTGCTCTCTTGCGTGTGAAAGAAATCATGGCCGGTACTGTACCCCCTATTTCTTCTTACTGCGCTATTTCTGCTAGTCCATTTGAGACTAGCAAAGAGGCCTCAGCTGGTGCTCCTTTTTATAGGCAGCCACCAAGCCGGGCACATCAATACGTAGGGTATCTATCGATTCCCAATAGTTGAAAATCTTCGGGTAACCCCCCCCCATTGGACGAAAATCTGATACCTTTGCCTCCCGAATCGGTGGGCAAGCAACCTTCCAACATGTCAGCGTTAGTTCTTATCCGCATACATCAGTGCAGGCGGCGCCCGATAGGAGTGGCGATCTCGCCCAACTACTCGCGGCTGCCTTACTTCGTCTGTTCAGTCGCAGGCACTAAGCGCTGTCATACGAAGTTTTGCGGATCTCGATGATCAAGTTATGCGACTGACCTCCGATCTTCAGGATGTCCGCGGGAAGAATCGTCAAGGTTGTGAACGCCTGAAACTTTGGCTGACATCCTATAGAAGTTGATGATGAGGGACCTGCATTACGCGAGTGGTATCCCTCGCTGTACGAGTCCTTTTCGTGATGGGAGGAGACATTTGGATGAAAGTTTTCGTCTTCACTGTCCCCCGCACCCTATCGACGCTCGACTCACAGTCGGCGTCGCTAGACGGATGGGGGTATGTGGCCTCATTTAAGTCTACATTTTGTTTCGGACGACACACGTAAAAGACGGGGTGCGTCTTGATATACGGGGATAAGGCGAGCCTAGTATTTAGGTCTTTAACCTCTTCTACCACCGTAAAACGGCCCAATGAAACGCGGCAACAATTTTGTAGAACCTCCAGGTAGTACAGAAATTGCATTCTTGCGTAGGGTTAATAGTACTTTTGCACCCACTCTAACACGTTCTTACTTTTCCGACCATTTTGGTCAACATATTCTTTTGTTTATCCTGTGCGCTTGACGCCGCGTCCCGGACTTTTTGTATGATGGATAATCGCTCATCCACAATGCGTTGAGCCTCGCTCACGCTTTTAGCATCAAACTCGCCTATGACACCGCCAAGAGGTCGGTCATAAGGCGTAGTTTTATTACCCACTGCTAAACTGGCAACTATTGCAAGTTTCTGCGTTGGGATGATACCCTCGAGGGTCATCGTCATATTGACGAAACTATGTTCCTCTTTAGCATCGAGCGTAGTGAGCCCCCCCCCCACTAAGACTCGGGCTGCACACAAACGAGACTGCCGTCCGAGGATGGCGCAGTCGGCTTATATACAACGGTGTCTCACCCGTACTCGTGTGGACAAAGTTATTTATAGTGAACTCCTCCAAAGGCAACTGTTTGCTCTATTTTTGGGAGTCGCTATCGTGCGCAATACATCTACCACGACTCGATTGGGAAGGATCTGCGGTCAACGTGTGGAGCTTGCAATCTAGCAGCTCAAACACATTTCGCCAGAAACCAGGCGTAAAACGTGGATCCCGGTCCGATACTATGGACTCGGGCATCCCGTGTAGTCGGTAAACATGACCCAGGAACAAGAGAGCTGCCTCCTTGCCTTTAATCGATGTTTTACATGGTGCTAAATGTACCATTTTGCTCAGTCTGTCTACAAATACGATGAGCCCCGTCCGACCCTTATGATCGGGCGGCATGTCAATAATGAAGTCCAGACTTACTGACTTCCGACAGTTGGTTGGAATCGGTAGCGGCTTCAGTGGCGCACTGCTGGACGGTGCAGGCTTAATGCGCTGACACTGTTTGCAAGAGCGAATAAAGTTGGCCACCCATCTATATAGGTGCGGCCACCAAAATTCGTCTGCGCTCGTAAGAATGTCTTTTCGCAGCCCAGATGCCCACTAGACGGCGCATCTTGGAGCTCGTGAAGGATCATCAGCTTGAGATCTGTGTTCATGAGGCACATTGATTGTCAAGGGATCACAAGGTGACATCTGATGCCATAACAGGCCATCACTGTAGCTAAAGCGATTTAGCTTAGCTTCCAGGTGCGACGGAAGGGTTACCTTTCGTCCACCAAAGTAATCCAACAGCAGGCGACAATGGTCGTCCTGACTGTAGCTCTTTTTTATTCAGAGGCTAATGAGCTCGTCACGTGGTATGCCTTCATGGCTGCCAACATTACCGGCTGAAATTGTGCTTTAGCACTAGACATACCTTCCTGGTGTCTTACCTCGAAGACTGGTCTGCGCGATAAAGCGTCAGCCAAGACATTCGACTTACCCGACTTGTATTCAACTTTAAAATTAAAATTAGAGAAAAAATGTAAGCTATCTTGCCATTCTAGGCGACATGTGCGGTGAGTTTATTGCGGTCCGTAGTGATGCCTGATCCTTGTAAACATTGGATCAGTTCCTAATAAGAGGACGAGCCTTTAAACGAGGTATTCGAAGCCGTCAAAGACGAAATTACGGAGGCATCCTCAGTTGAGGTGCTCCGGAAAGTCTTAGATCTGCCGACGAGATAGTAAATCTCTCGGAGATGTCGTGGGATTTGTTCCTTGCCGAACTGATGGCACAAAATAGTCATACCAGTTTCAGAAGAGAACTTGGTGGACTGTTGCTTATCGTCCACAATGGACGAGAGCGTCCTACAAACGGACACAATAAAGGGTTCGTTGCTCAAGGCTGGGATGCCTTGTGAGACAGTCCGTTCTTTAAGGTTCTGTGGAAACATCGCGATTTGTTCCCAAAAGAAGTGCCGAGCCGCCTGCCTACCAGCAGATAGGAACATCGGACACGAAATAGACCTCGAATCTGGCACCAAGTATTGTGTGACCAGGCAATGGCCGTTGCCGAAAGAAGAAGTCGATTATATCGATGAATTCTTCGACAAGCGAGCCATGGCGGGACATGTGCGTGAGGGCAAATCGCCTCACTGCAGCCCGACCGGTTGTGTGCGTAAAGCCACAGGTGGATGGCGCGTAGCACATGCTTACAATAAGCTGAACACGGCGACCATACCGGCGCAAACCTCAATTCAGCGCAAAAAATGTTTTGTTGGGCTGCATGGGAAAGTCAACTATCTTTTCCGCGCTGAATTTGAAGGTTGGCTTCTATCAAGTACTCATGTGAGAGTCCGATGTAGGCAAAATGGCAGTAAGCACCCCAAGCGGTATGCCTGGGGCTTGTGATGCCCCAGGGCTTGAAAACGCACTAGCGACATTCAACGAGTGGTGGCTCACGCGATGCGTCAGCACCGTGCCTACGCGCCTCATTACTTTGACGATGTATTCGTGCATAGTAGGATCGAGGACGGGCTGAGCGCAATAGAGTCGCACAAGCGTCATTTAGACGCTGTGTTGCAGATTTAAAAGGACGCCCAATTGTAGGTCAACTTGCAAAAGTTCGTCATAGGGGTCCCTGGGATACCTGTGCTGGGCTGCATCGTTAGTACACATGGTGTACGAGCAGATCCAGACAAGGTAAATTCAATAAAGGAAGGGCCAATCCCCCGACATGGAAGGATTTACAAGGTTTTACTTGCATAATATAGCAAGAATTATGCTGAGCAAACCAACATATTATCTGACCTCCTTAAGAATGACGCAGAATGGGTTTGGTTAAAACAACAAGATGATGCGTTCACATCAGTTAAGCAATCTCTTGTAGAGGCACCGGTCTTTGCGTTGCCAGACGCGGATAAGCCCTTTGGCGTTGTCTGGGATGCAAGTAATTTTGCAATCGGCAGCGCGCTCATGCAGAAGGACCGTGTCATCTCTTATAAGTCCCGGCTTTCAAAAGACGCGGAACTGAATTACCCCGTGCATGACAAAGAGCTACTTTTAATAAAGTATGCTCTTGTCAAGTTTCGTGTGCACCTACTGGGCACCGAACCATTTGAAGGTCACTCGTTTAGACGTGCCTTTCATCGTCCTATCTGTCGGGTACTCGTTCTTCGAGTCAGCACGACCTTTGCCTGGGAAGCGAGTGCCGTCGCTCTCCTGGCTAACGCACCCCTTCCAGCAGCACCAGGCTCTAGGCACTGTGCAGGTTCATGCGACGCTTGACTTCCTGTCAGCTTGCTGTCTACTGCCGCAGACTCTCGGCTCTGGGCAGGACTGTAGGACACATGACTACTTGTCTTTGCCCTTTTCACTACCTCAGTCTCCACGAGCTGGGTAGGAATTGGTGACGTTTGACATCCCGTCAACGCACCCTCAACTGTGTTCGACACAACATCAGTTGCATACGCCTCTTGCAGGAGCACATCCTTTCCGGTGTCCTGCGTAGAGTTCGCAACTGTGCGAGTACACCAGTCTATCCATGGTTGTTTTTTCCCAACCATGGCATGCCTAGGATGAGGTCATACGGACTGGACTCTCCAGATCTAGCACTGTGAACTTCTTTTTACACGAAAAGTCACTAAAGCTGAAGGCGAGTTCTAATTGAACTACCTCAGACTTAACGAGCGCGCCGTTCGCTTAACCAACGGTCACCTCTTCTCGCTTGCCATACTGGCAAAGCGACTCAAACATCACCGGTCTCTATTTTAGAGCCGCGAGTGTAACAAAATTTTGTGATGCACCCGAATCCGCTAGGAGGGTCATCGCCTGGTCATAGCCTCGTACTTGAGCGCTACAGACCAGCAGGGTTAAGGTGTGAAATTTCGGTGCCTCAGGGACAATGCTACCCATTTGTTCGACAACTCTGAACTTAGGGGTAGCTTCAGAGTCCGCGTCAGCAGGGCATCCCGCCCTACTGCGCTCCTGCATTTCCCGACCCCTCAGTGGTCGATGCAGAACTCATGCGTCTCGCACGCTGGTTCTTGCCATCGCCCTTTGGGAAGGGAGTCCTTTTGCTGGGCGTCTTCGCCCCAGCAGGGCCTGGCATAGCAGCGAGCCATCATATGGCCGCCCTTGCCGCATTTATAGCAGACAACGTCGGCATTGCCCAACTCCATGGAAGTGGCATCTGACCGCTCGGCCGACGGCTTATACCAAGATGTCGCCAAGGCACTGTTGTAGGATTGCTCCTCAACTAAGGTAATTCGGATTGCCACTTCCATCGTCAACGTCATCTTTCTGAAAAGGGCCTGTCGCGATGGGCCTTGCCGTAGTCCGTTCATAAAGGTCGGCACCTTAATGTGCTCCTGAATCGGACCTACGGTACTGGACGCCGATAGCGAACACATTTCTTGCACATACTCTTGCAGAGATCGCTTCGCCTGTTGCGCTCCAAAGAAGCACGCCTGAAGCAACACTACGTTGTTCGGCGGCTGGTTTATGGCGCGAATCTTTCCCTTGAAGATCGCCCATGTAAGGAACGCCTTTCTGTCCGCCGTAAGCGCCGAGTAAGCTCATCTCAGGCCTTACCGCGCAGGTGCGACATGGCGTACAACACCATCCGTCTGTTGTCCTCGCTGAGCTGCGCGACACCGTATTGCTCCACGGCTAAAAGCCAGTGGACAATCGTGTGCGCTGCAGTTCCATCGAACTTGGGCGGGTCTATCCGAATGGGCCTAGGCTGATGCGGCCGGGCAGAGAGCATCTCAAGAGTCCTGTTGAGAGCCTCGCTCCGAGCCATCTCATGCCTCAGCTCATCCTGAGTCTGAGTGACGGACTCCGCCGCAGCATGGCTCTGTGCCTCGGACGCGGCTCTCCGCTGTCCAAGCACGAATGCCTCAAACTGCTCCAACTTACCAACCTGTTGCTTAGGAGAATTTCCCAAGAGCCTGGCCAGGGCTTGTTCACCAAGTCCCTGTGCCAAGTGCTCTGCCAGCTCCCGATGATTTTCGGCGAGGTGGAAGAAATATGCCCAATCGGTATAAAGGCTCATCCTCACGTACACACGCAGAGATGTGGGTCATTGGAAGGATTTCCAGTGCAACCAGTGTAGGCGGGCACGTCTTAATGCGACCACGCTCTACTTAGACATAAACCCTAGCACAGCGAGGCAGCGGTTAGACCGTCTTGTCTTGCGTGCAGTGAGGTAGTAATTGTGGGCGCCTTAGCGACCTCACCCAACGCACTAAGTACTTAGTAACGTGTCGTCACGGGAGCGGTAATCCGGCTTCTCGTGCGCACTTACTAAGTAGGAAGTAGTTTCCTGACTGATTTATATTTAATCGTATTAAATATAAATACTATTTTTATCAATCAAGAATGTCACCTTTGTAAATAACACTAATAATTATCGCGAGCGTATCTTTCTAGATACCTTGCGTAACGGATGACGCTAGGCGTCATACCTCCTAATGTGAATGCACCCATATGCATCACATACACAAGGGTTAGTTGCAATGTGAACTACACCCAAGTGGTAAGTCTAATTACTTTATTTAGTAATTGACCATCCTCTTAAGTACACCAAGTGTACTTAATGGGGACTGTGTATTATTAGGGCAACTTTAGTCCGTTACATTAACATAACCAAAACGGCCCTGTCCAGCGTATGAACCGATAGGTAATTATTTACGAGCTTGCTGCCACTTTCTATTTTCGTCTTTATTATGCAATGCGTCTCTGAAATAGTCTACTGTTGTGCTTCAGTGCCTTTTTTTTTCGCCCATTTTACAATTTATCTAAATTCTTTATGTTTAATAAGTATGTTTACCTGCCGGTCATGATGGGTAAGCAGCAACAATTTTGTGCAGCTTTTTTGTTTGAGTAGCATTGAGAGAATTTGTAATTTGTTAAGGGCAATATAAATAGGGTGGAAATAGCAACTTGGATGGGTGGAAAAAGCAAGTCCCTATATATTAATTCTATTCACCCGCAGCTTAGAGGCATTTCATGTGGATATTGCAATGGTTTCGAATCAGCCTCGAATAGTTTCTTCGCAACTAAATTATTACACAGAAATTTAGGACCAAACTTAACATTTATTTGTCATGGATTCTGAATGTTAATATAATAGTCTAAATAATAAATTTTAAACGAAATTAATTAGCAATTCTGTTACGAAGCCAAAACACACTAGATTAGCCAGGTTTATATGGTCTCAAGCCGATGCTTATATTGATGCATAAGGCTTCACAGCTTGGGATAAATTTACAGTGAGAAGATTAATTATCACCTTCTCATCTAGTCGGTTATGGAGTTAAAAAAATAACAAAGTTTAGTTCTCCTTTTGATCTTACTGCGTCTAGTGTCTTCCTAAGACTTGCGCATTGATCGACGAAAGAAATATACCCCCCCCCTCTTCTGAGGTGTATACTCTTGGGCACTAGTTGCCACTTGGTTCTGCGAACCCCGAGTCCCTTGAACTAGGATTCGTTAAGCTCTACGAGCTCACTGAGTATGGGTGATCGATTAGTTCTATAGAACTAAGTGACTCTCTGAGTCTTCCTCTGACTTCAGCAGCAAGGTGGCTCCGCTACACTTTGGGCCTAGCTAAATTAAATAGATCAAGGCCGCCAGATTTATATCTGGGGGCTGCCACATATGTTAGCCATAATAAATGGGGTCTTGGTGACTAATAATTTTAGATAAAACAAAGGGTACCTTGCCGATAAAGTAGATGTACCTCAACAACGGTTCACCAACCGAAGTGTACCCTCCTCCATCAGGCTGTTGACACCGAGTGACAACATTCCGTTCGTTTCCTCTTTGAGGTTGGAATTTAAACAGCTAACCGTTCGGTTGTGTTTTGCATTTTTTGTCCGATGACAACTAAGCGTGAGTCTTCGACTCTTAGCTCCTTCCTTAACGATGAGATGAAGTGGACTAAGTTACACTCCATCTGAGGATGAGAAAACGAAGCGCGGCTCCCACGTGCCTCGTTGTGTGTACGAATATCGTCGGTGCCCAAATTCGTTTCCAGAATTTGGTGCCGCGGCTGTTTTAGCTGCATTGCGCAGGACACCGGACCGTGAGGCTGATACAATTACGAACCCGCTCGAAGAAGCAAAAGCCGGCAATCCTTAGAGAGGAGCAATCTCGTAGTCAAGCTGCAGCGAAAGCCTTGCGAAAGCAAAAGCTTACAGTGAATATCGATTCACTCCACTTAGTGTGGAAGAGCGCCTCCAAGAGGTTACGACTCGCAGTCTGACTTTCTGGACGTCGGGACCCAAGGCAATTACGCCGGAACAGCTCGCTGCTCGCGACGCTCTTCATGAGCGATACCTTAAGCCAAAGATAATACCGCGCCGTCATTATTTGACGCGTTTGCGTGATTAGGCCGTGGGCTTCGGTGACCTCAATGAGAGAAATTCCGATCATCCTGTTTCCAAACGAATTAAAAAGCTAAAACGATGCTTCGTTTGAGACCTGGGTCTATCAGGCTTGCCACCCCCGCAACATCTGGTCTATAAGAGAGTCTGCGGATGTGGCTGATGTTCGTTTGGAACGGAAGCTTCGCTTCGATTTCGCCAAGCTTAAGGCCAAAACCGAGTTACGTTCGGCGTATCTGCCTTTAAAAGAGGATATACCTTGCCCGTACTTCAGTGCTTCTGTTGCCCGCGCAACCTTATATAGAAGCTGCACTGAGGCTTAAGATCCATCTATTCCCAGGGCAAATACCAGTATCTGGTGAAGTGGCTCAGGTAACCCTCTTCGGAAACTCTTGGGAGTTGAGGTACCTCTTCGGCAAGATTGTCCGCTCGCCATTGACGTTTTTGAGCGCCGCGCTCAGGTCAATTTGCGTCAAACGACGCTATCCAACAATAATAGCTTGCAAAGACGTCGATTTAGGAGCTTCTCGACGTGAAACTAAAGTTTCCCTTGCTCATCGATCAACGGGGGAGGGGGGGGGCGAAATCTTGGTTGAAGCATTTGATGCTTTAAAGCACGACGTGCAACTTCTTTGCGATAACTCTTCCGATGCGGTTTAAAACTGTCTTTCAACGTTGAAAAATCAACAACCCAGCTTAGAGGGCCAGCTGGATATCCTGGCAAGGATGCAGCAATCTACAGCACGGCCGCCTGTCTCGGCGCAAGCGCCTTTAAGTCCACGTGGAAGGGTCCCGAAATGGCGTAAGCAAGCCAACGAAGAACACTGGGTGAGTACGCAGCTTGCAAGCAAGCTTAAGCGTGGGAGCTAGGCCCTTCTTGGCCACGATTGCAAATGGTCCAATAAACTGTGGACGCAATTTGGGTGTGAAGACCGCAAAAACCAAGTTTGTAGGTAGGTTTTGAGTGTTAGACAAAACTCGGTTTTCGACCGCATAAGACTTCTGCCTTTGACATCCACTTGTTCTTTCTGTTTGTCTTATGTATCAGTTTTGTGTCGCGCACATGTCATAAGACACTAAATCACGTTGCGAGAAATTCGCTTACTTGTTTCCAAACGGGGGGAGAATTAACCGATAGGTTGATATCAGCAAGCCTATCGATTAATTCTCCCCATCAAGCCATGAGCCACGTAGTGGTGCCGTTAACGAAACGCGTGGGTTTGTGAAACCATATAAGTAGAACGGAGTATAGCCTGTAAAGCGCAACCTCTACTACCGGTAGCATTGTACTCCAGCGCTTTAATGTTCAGCACACACACTACGCAAAACATCTTTAATAACGCAATTGACACGTTCAGCTTGATCATCGGTCTGCGGATAGTCCGCTGTGGACATGTCCAATCTGGTGCTAAGTACTCGGAAAATCAATTTCCAGAATTTACCCGTGATCTCGATCATAGACAATTGTCATAGACAATTGTCACAGACAAACCGGGTTGGCGAAACACGCAATCAATAAACAGCCTTGCTGTAGCTTCACCATCAATGGTATCCGGCACACCCGCTAGATGAGCAATTTGGCTCAACGTTCAACAAATACCACGATGCCTGTGTTACCCGCCGAATCGTTCGGTACAAAATCCATACTAATGGACTCCCAACACACGGTGGGTAAGGGCAGACTCGCCAGCGCCGCAGCAGCATGAGCCAAGAATTTTAACCCGTTGGCAAGTTCTGCATGTGTGAACGTATGTGCTTACCCATTTGTAGAGCTCGGGCCACCAACAAAGTTGGCTCACGGGGCCGTACGTCTCTTTTCTACCGAGATGACCACCAAGAACAGTATCATGTGCCTCGTAGAGGAATCAATATTTTAATATTTCATCATGAGAAACAACGATGCGCGGAGCACCAGCAGCATCCGAACAATAATGCAACAGGCCGCTATCGATAGATTATCGATGTTAGCTCGCAGACAAACGTGCCGACAATATAATATACGACTCAGTTCTAGAGGTCGTAGCAGAGCTAAGCACAATTCATCCTTGGCGAAGGCTGAACGGAATAATCCAGTAACATGTGACGTTTTATTCGTTAAATGAGAGAGCTCATAATCCGGCCTGTGTGATAATGCATCAGCCAATGCATTTGCTTGCCAAACTTTTATTTCACCTCAAAATTGTATTCGTCGAAAAAAGAAAGCCATCAAGCCATTTTTTGTGAGAGAACGGGAACTTAGTCGCAGTGCGAAAAGACGCGTGATCTGTATATATCACAAACGGCTTAGAGCCTAGCAGAAGAACATGAATCTTACCAAAGCATACTTCATTGCAAGTAACTCTTTGTCATGAACTGGGTAGTTCTTTTCCGCAGCTTTGAGTTGTCTACACTCGAACGCAACTACACGTTCCCGCCCATTATTTTCTGTTTGAAACAGATCACTGCCGATGGCAATCTCCAATGCACAACAGATAACGCTTAAAGGCCAATTTGGATTTAGCAGAGCTAGAATCGGGTCATGGATAAGACTACCCTAACTGCTTTAAAAACGTCATTTTCGGTGCTAATCCGGCACCAATCTATGTCTTTTTAAGGAGATTGGTAATGGCTTACTAATGTCAGCATACTCTCCCTATATTTGGGCAAGTAGTAGGCGAGGCCCAACCATTAACGGAAATCCCTTTGGTTCTTTGGATCCGGTCAATCAACTATGGCTTCTACCTTAGCGAGATCCGCTCTAACGCCTCGCTTCCCAAAGAAGCACCCTAAGAACGGAATTTCTTCTGCGCCAAAAATGCATTTAGATGCATTGGCATACAATTTATTTGTACGCATACAATTTGTGTGGTTTTCCACATCCGACCGACCATGCTCCGCACGTCTATGGGCAAAAATGTCATTAAAATAATTATGTGCATAACCTCGATGAGGGCGGAACAGTTGCGTCACTAGACTATTTAATGTAGCCGGGGCGTTGAAGAGCCCTTGTGGCATAACAAACCTCTCCGTAGCTTACCGCTTGGGGTGCTAACCGTTGTAATCGGGATAAGTTTTAATTTCATGTATCGATACACCCCGTTACATCATTCATCCCTTAAACGACAATCCCTCTGACTGTCATTGGATGGAGTGGTCACTATGTGGCCACTTATTTTTAAATGATATTGGTTGGTCAGAACCATCATTTTAAAAATAATTCAATCGCATGAAGAATCAACTCGTGCGGAGTGTCGATAGTGCTGCGCCTTCAACTGCGGTTTGTGCAGCCGCGGGTGACGCACTGTTGTCTCTTGCGGCAGACGAAACGTCTGCCGTAGTATCGTTCACTCGCACAGCACTAGATGTTGCGAGTGCACGTGGTGATTCACCACGTGAATACGACCCCTCTTTGGAGGTCGACTACGAATGCGAGTCGGACGAAATGGCCGACTCGGGGAGAATGGAACAGTCGCCTGATAGACGTCAGGCGGCTGACTATGAGCTTTCGAATGAGAGGGCTCATTCTGATCGACGAATAAATAGTCTCTTTGGATCCGACGATGAGGATGATCCCTCATCGCCCGTTCCGTCTCCCGTACGGTCACCTGCACGTGTTTCTGTGCAAGGTGATGCCGATGGCATAAGCCATCGTAAAATAAGTTTTCTTGTGGTGCCCCTGCTTCAGTGAATACCACTCAGGAGAGTGAAGACAGTAAAATGTCTCATCTCGCCCCTGAAAGAAAAAACCGTGGCTTTTGTCAGAAAGGCTAATCAATAGCTTGTCTGGAGAAACTTCTTCTAACAATTATTTATTGCGACAAAGCTACATGGCCTTGATCCCAGCGCGAAGAACTTTCGCGCTGAGGAAGATTTTTATCTCGATGCTTTTCTTTATCATCGATGGTTTAGAGGCAACAATAAGCGAGATAAAGTCTCGCTTATGCAAGTCTGGAGCGCGTTCATTCGTAATGTCAAAGACATTGGACGCGAGGCCTGGCTTCAAAAACTTAACGGAAATCGCGTTAAGTTTAAAAACGAACTCTGATCGGTGCAAAGTATAAACTGCATCGGTTGTCACGTGAGGCTGGGCTTTCATGCCTCACGTGGAGTGATCCCTGTCCGTGTTGTGTAGACAACTCGAAGAGGGTAAAAGGGGATGTCTATTCCCTTTCTTCGCCCTGGGGAAAGGCTCGCATCTCTATTGAGATGCGCGACGTGATTGACGTTTTGCAATCGATTTACAAGCGCCAGGGGCGCGTGTTTTCCGATGGGCCTGATGAACCATCGGATGGGTCTCGTCATGCTGACGGACGAGGCCCTCAACGTCAGCAACCAGCTGGGAACGAGGCTCCCAGCTGTCATGTGAAGGCTGATAACCACGCCAGCGAACAAGATAACTCGTTCGCTGCCCCTTCACATCACGGGAGTGGAACGTATCTCTGGATACGTTCCACAAGGAAATGCTAACCACCGTGGGAATCCACCAAAGGCTGTGGTGGAGAAGGAAAAATTTGATCCGAACCGTATGTCGGATCTAATGTCGAGAATCGACAAAATCGATAACTTTCTCCATGATTTGGAGGAGAGACTTGACCACGAGCGCGGCAAGCGTCGCTCGTTGGAGCAGACGTTGCAGGCTCACCATATCGAGCGGTTAAGAGGCCGTTCGAAGAGTGCGTACTCCATGTTGGAGTACGAACGGAAATATCATGCTGTCCGCGATGAGCTGTCGTCAGCTCATCGTAGTTTCGAGGATATTCGGAACCGGCATGAGAAACTTCAGGTTTAACATGAGAATCTAGTCCGCGATCACAAGAATCTTTTGGGGATTCTTGAAAAGGGTGGTCAAATCCGTCCTCGGAAGAAGCCGCGTAATGATGGTACGGGCGGAGCCGACCAACGTAAGACGTAGGATGCGTTCGCATCCTAAGTGGAAATTCTATTGTGTACGCCTTGCCTCTGCGATGCAGTACACGGAAGGGACCAATGAGCTTGGGAAATAGTATACTGCTACCCACATTAGTGACTAATCGCTTAGATAAGTTTACCGTAGAGAGTAGTACTAGGTCATTAATTAAAAAAAAAAAAAACGTTTGCTTTTCCATGTTGTCTGCATTTCGTTTCTGTCGGTCTACTGCGTTAGCAATGGGATTCTGAACGAAACGGATTATTGATTTTCGAGTTAGCAGAAATTTTCATGCTGACTCAGTTGTTTTGTCTTTTTCAGTACGCTTTGTGCGTACTGCCATGAGATCATTCTCGTCTTCGATGTCGATTTCTTCGACATCGACATCACGCGCGTCGTTGTTAACTTCGACGCGTAATGAGCATGAGCCTGAATTGGATTTGCTCGTGTGAGTCCCCCCCTTGAACAATAGGATCCCTCTAATTGGGTGGGATGCTAGAATGGCGTAAGCCATTCACACAGAACGGTGGTTGCGTCGTAGACGCATGCACCGAATTATTGATGGCGAATTCGACCATCAGTAAAAACTCGCTCCAATTTGGATACGATTGGACGTAACCTCGAAGTATCTCTTCGAGGACAAGATTTACGCGTTCTGTTTAACCATCCGTTCCTGGGTGATCGGATGTTGACATAGTCAGCCGTGTTCCGA
>NC_090619.1:627846-675136 GCF_004359215.1 Bremia lactucae
GATGACGAACTAGCTTGAGCCTGTCTCAAGCTTAAGTCCTCCTGTTCCGCAACGGATATTGCTTCTTCAAGCGTATCCAGTTCCAAGCGGAACAGGTGGGTCTTTACGGGACCATCCGCAAGACCTTGCATGAACACCGTAATCAACGTGTATACATGAACTGGGTTATTTGTTATACAACTCGCTAAGAGTCGTATGTGCTGGGCATATGTGTGAACATCACGCTGGCCTTGCTCGAGTTTCAGAAGCTCTGAACGAGCTCTGAACTCAGCCCTGTGCGGTTCAAACGTCTATTTGAGCCGGGCTTTAAAAGCCTCTAGCGACCCAAAGACGTATGGGTCGCACAACTTAAGGCCCAATGCCCAAGTTTTGGCACGACCTGCCAAATTTGATTGAGCGAATGCGACTTGCATTTGCTCGTCGATGATAAGATGGCCCTTATGGCATCGTCCAACTCGACAAACCATCTCAAGAGGAAGTCTTCTTCGACTCCCCTATACTTAAAGATGTCAATCTTTAAAGTTTCGGGACGACGCGTTTGCGTCATCCCAAGTACAGGGGTATGTACCTGCTGTAATCTCAACAGTTCTGCTTGTTGAGAGCCTTGCTGATTCAGCAAGGCTACTTTTTCCTTCATCTCGTCAAGTTCTTGTTGTATGAACTTGGCGATGGATGAATGGAGGGTATCTCTGTTTAAATTGGACAGCATTGCCAAGATTGCATCGTTTCCTACGGTCGAACTCATTCATTCGACCGCACTCCTTTCTATATCACTTCGAAAGGAGTAGCTTTCACGGGAAACGTGATTCGTATTCCCACTATCATTAAACATATCCATGTTAGATGTGGAAAATGTGGTCCTTGGACGGACTACAAAGTGCTACCAGGTGTAACGAGGCACTACGACTTGTACTGCTTCAGTACAAGTCCACTTCGCACTGCTTCAGTACAAGTCCACTTCGCACTGCTTCAGTTGCGAGTGGTGCCTTACGTTGTTTCACGTACACTAGTACGTGAGAGGAAGACTCCTCTTTAAGGTAACTAGCTTAAAGAGGGTAATATTAAAAACTGTATTAATATAATTAAGTATCTCTCTATCTATCTTGTAAGTGCTAACTTAATTATAATCTAATACTAAACATGCAATTGAATTCTTATCTTATCTGTATCTCTCTTTTGTTTATCTCTACAGCTGATTAGTCTGCGGAATAAATAGATATAATGGTCTATACCTATTAATGGATAAGAATTCTGAACATTACTATATAATGTAATATCCTCCAAATATTATTTACCTTTTAGATAATATATTAATTAACAACCTTTCATTGTTAATTTCAGGTAATGATACACCCCGTTTCAGTAAGCATGTATAATGCGCCATTTACCATTAGGCTTTTTGACACAAAATTTCGGGCATGTAACGAAGAAATTGCTTAAGGGTAACTTCTCCCATGACGTTACCGGTCACACCATTTGCAAGCGTATGAAACTGCTTGCTCGAATCACTTTGTGACGTTATAGATGCTTCGCTTCTCTGCTGTCTCGGTGTTGAGACATACGCCTCCTAGAGGCCGGGAGATCCACGTTCCCTAGTTTTCCGAAATTTACTGTCTCTGTACCAGAGCTGGTGTCCAATCCGACATTCGACGAGGAGTTATGTAACTCAAATTATTTGTCCAGTAATCGTTTACGTATTACTTTAAGTGTATTAAAAAGGTTTGACACGAAATGCCCTGGATACTTGACAATAGTGTCATGAATGACATGACACCTCGGCCGACCACACTCGGTGGACTTGGACGTGCCACTCACGTGTCTCAGTGATATTACACCCTTAATGACTCAGCCTTAAGCCTACAATGCTTTCAGCATTCACGAATCGTTATTACAACGAGTGTCACTCGATCGAGTACTTGCCGTTTCACCCCCTTTTTCTATTCAAGCTCAGGATTAATGTTTGCAACATTGGAGTTTATTTACTCAAACTTTCCAATATTTAGCACACTGATAGATTCGGTCAGTGGTTCGCTCCAATTGCGCTTTTCTTGCCTAGCAAAGGTGGATTCATGACTTGAAAACTTTGCTAGGAACATTACGCGTTGCTCCTCAGGCCCTAGACCTCCAGTCGACCAATAACACATGGCGTTCAAGCCAGGCCATACCAAGGATGAGATCATATCTCGAATCAAATAAAGAACGAGACAGAGTTCCACACTGTCAGAAACTTAATACCTTAGCTCAACGGAAGTTGAGTTACTGTTGTCATACATGTATATTTTATTTAATCTTGATAATCACCCGGACTTGAGAAAATGTGACTCGAGTCCCGGTAACTAAGCAAACAGTGGTTATATCAACTTCATCACCTTCGTGCGCTTACACTCCTTAGCCTATTGCTGATTCCCTTCAAGGAAAAGACGTCGAGCATAATTAAAAGACGCCCCTGAGTCATTCAAAGTTGACCATGGCTTATCAAAGCCATAGACGTCGCCTGAGCGACTAACAATCCAGGCTCGTACTCACACCCCGTGCCCTTACGGACAAAGCGAATTAAGGATATGTCCTATTTACTCTCACCTCCCAGAGGTCCATCGCAGACTAGGTCTTTCCCAGTAGGGCGCCCCGTCCCTACTGGGTATCGACTGGTTCCCGCACCGTACCAGATTTCTGGTGTAGGTCGGGATTGTTGCCCTTTCAAGCTTTGCGCGCGTTATGTAAGGAACAAACCCGGCGTGTGTGTTTCATGTTCCCGCATAGATAACATCTGCTGATGTTTCTATGCGGTTCCACAGCTTCAAATTCTTCTTCTCTCTCCTAAAAGAGGTGGGTTCCGGTCTATAAGACGACCCCGATGTGCTCGAAGAGATTGAACAGTGAACGAGCGTGCTAACACGAGCCGACTTATGGTCGAATTCAAGCGCGTAGCGCTATGGCAACTGCATTTTCAAAAGTGACGGGATGGGATCGGTACAATTCCGTCCGGGCAACGCCCTCATTGAGACCCTTATGAAGCCGATTACTAAATTGCTTCTTGCACCGGATCTTTATGAATAGCGGCATTGAGATTCCTCGACTCCTGGACATAGTCTCCTAGGGTTCGTTTACCATGACGAGTCGCTATGAGTCGTGATCGATTACGAAAAGCCTGATGAGGTGGTGCAAATATGCTAATTATATGCTGTTCCAGCGAATCCCATGTGAAGAAAGCAACGTTTATAGACGTGTTGCCCGCATGTGCCCGTGCCCGTTCCATGGCTCTCCCCGAGCTTAGAGATGGCCATGACCAACTTTTGTCGTTCTGTAAAGAGCATGGTAGAGTCTCCGGACATCTCCTATTGCTTGATTCAGAAAATGAGGTTCTCTTCCTCTTAAATCTCGAACGTCTTAGCATTGACAACAAGAAGGCGAGCCTTAGGCTCTGATTAAGGTAGAGAAGTGTATCTAGTCGGCATAGATGCCGCTAAGTGGTCCTGTGACCCGTCCGATAAGAGAGGATTGGTATCGCATAAAGGCTTTTAGCCTAGGATCCAGGAACCTTTGGTCCATGATGATTTCAATGTGTTCAAGCCCAAACAAGGTTTTGAGCTTCTCCAACGCTGCACGTTTCGCACCTGAAAGTTCGGAAAAAGTGTTTCTTTCAGCAGAGGCTTAGTATTATAAAGACTCAGGCGTAGATTGATAACAAGTGCTACCAGGTGTAGCCGAGCCACCTTGCTCCTTAAGTCAAAGGAAGACTTATAGAATCAAAGAGTCACTTCGTTGTATCCTTTTCATAGGTAGTCACCAAGCCGGGTACGCCAATACGTAGGGTATCGATCGGCCTCAAGAGTCGAAAATCTTCGAATAACCTCTGTATTGGACGAGGATCTGATACCTTTGCCTCACGGAGCGGTGAGCAAGCAACTTACCAACAAGAAAGCGTTGATTTCGACCAGCATCCATCAGTGCAGGCGGCGCCCGATAGGAGCGGCAATCTCGCCCGCCTACTCGCGGCGTTACCATCGTCCGTTCAGTCGCAGGCGTTAAGCGCTGCTGAACGACGTATGGTGGATCTCGAGGGTAAAGTCTTGCGACTGACCTCGGATCTTTATGATATCGGAACGAAGGCTCGTCAGGGTTATGAGCGCCTGAAGACTCGCTTGGTCCTTCTGGAGAAGATAACGCTGAGGGATCCGCGTTTCTCGCGTGATGTCCCTCGCTCTCCTAGTCCTGTTCGTGGTGAGAGGAGTCATTCGGCTAAAATTTTTCGTCTTCACTGTCCCCCTCACCCTATCGACGCTCGACTCACAGTCGGCGTCGCCATCGGTCTCCTTAGACGGATGAGGGTATGTGGCCTCATTTGGGTCTCCATTTTGTTTCAGACTACGCACGTAAAATACGGGGTGCGTCTTCATATACGGGGAAAGGCGAGTCTAATATTTAGGTCTCCAACCTCTTCTACCACCGTAAAGCCCAATGAAACGCGGCAACAAATTCGAAGTACCTCCAGGTAGTAGTACCTCCAGGTAGTACAGAAATTGCATTCTTGGGTAGGGTAGCAGTACCTTTTAGTACTTTTTCAACCATCTAACGCGTTCTTACTTTTCCGACCATTTCGGTCCGAATATTCTTTTTGCTTGTCCTGTGCGCTTGCCATCGCGTCTCGGACTTTTCGTGTGATGGCTAATCGCTCATCCACAAAGCGATGATCCTCGCTCATTTTTTAAGCATCAAACCCGCCTTTGACAACGCTGAAATGTCGGTCATAGGACGTAGTTTTCTTGACCACTGCTAATCTGCAGGGTCACCAAGGCAAGTTTCTGTCGTTGAGATGATACCCTCGCGGGCATCGTCATATTGACAAAACTATGTCCTTCTTTCGCACCGAGCATAGTGAGAGGCCCTCCCCCACTAAGAATCGGGCTGTGCACAAACGAGACGGGCGTCCGAGGATGGTCAGTCCGTTAATATAAAACGGTGTCTGACCCGTACTGGCGTGGACACTGGTATTTATAGCGAACTCCACAAAGGGCAATTGCTTGCTCCATTCTTTGGGAGTTGCTATAGTGCATAAGACATCCGCCACGACCCGATTGGCACGTTCTGTTTGGCTATCGGTCTGGGGTTGATCTGCGGTCGATATGAGCAGCTTGCTACCTAGCAGCTCGAACACATGTCGCCAAAAAACAGACATAAAACGTGGATTCCGGTTCGATACTTTGGACTTGGTCATCGCGTGTAGTCGGTAAACATGATCCAGGAACAAGAGAGCTGCCTCCTTGACTGTGATCGATGTCTTACATGGTGCTAAATGCACCATTTGGCTCAGTCTGCCTACAAAGACGACTAGCCCTGTCCGACCCTTATGATCGGGCGGCATGCCAAACATGAAGTCCAGGCTTACTGACTTCCAACAGTTGGTTGGAATCGGTAGCGGCTTCAGTGGCGCACTGCTGGACGGTGCAGGCTTAATGCGCCGACACTGTTCGCAAGAGCGAATATAGTTGGCCACCCATCTATATAGGTGTGGCCACCAAAATTCGTCTGATACTCGTAAGAATGTCTTTTCACGGCCCAGATGCCCATTAGATGCCGCATCATGGAGCTAGTGAAGTATAATCAGCAACCGATCTGTCTCATGAGGCACAGTTTCTCCAGGAATCACAAGTTGACAGCTGATTCCATAACAGGCCATCGCTGTAGCTAAAGCGATTCAGCTTAGCTTCCAGGTGCGACGGAAGGGTTACCTTTCGTCCACCAAAGTGATCCAACAGCAGGCGACAATGGTCGTCCTGACTGTAGCTTTCTTTTATTTCAGAGGCTAATGAGCTAGTCACGTGGTATGCCTTCATGGCTGCCAACGTTGATGGCTGAAATTATGCTTTAGCACTAGACATACTTTCCAGGTGGCTTACCACGAAGTCTTATCTGCGCGATAAAGCGTCAGCCAAGAAATTCGACTTACCCGGCTTGCATTCAAGTTTAAAATTAAATTCAAAGAGAAATGTAAGCCATCTTGCCATTCTAAGCGAGAGGTGCGCTGAGTTTATTTCGGTCCGCAGTGATGCGTGATCCGTATAAACCACAAATGCAATAGGTGCATACAAAACCTGACAAGAACATAGTTTATTGAAAGTAGCTCTTCGTCATGCACAATGTGATTTATTTCTGCGGCTTTTAAAAGTCGGAGCTGATAAGAGATGACACGGCGACGCCGTCGTCATCCTTCTGCATGAGCGCGCTTCCGATTACAAAATTACTCGCATCGCACACGACGCTATAGGGCTTATCCGAGTCTGACAATGCCAAGACCGGTGTCTCTACAAGAGATTGCTTCACTGATCTGAACGCATCATCTTGTTCTTTTAACCAAACCCATTCTGCGTCCTTTTTTAAGAGGTCAGATATTGGTTTCGTTTGCTCAGCACAATTCTTGCTATATTTCTGCAAGTAATTAGCGAGCCCTACGAATCGTCACAAATCCTTCACATGCCGTGGGATTGGCCATTTCTTACCGATTTTGCCTTTTCTGGGTCTGCTCGTACACCATGTGTACCAACGATGCAGCCCAGCACAGGTATCTCAGGGACCCCTACGGCGCACTTTTGCAAGTTGACGTACAATTCGGTATCCTTTAAAGTCTGCAGCACAGCGTCTAATTGACGCTTGTGCGACTCTATTGCGCTCAGCTAGTCCTCGACCCTACTATGCACGAATACATCGTCAAAGTAATGGGGCGCGTAGTCATGGTGCTGACGCACCACGTGAGCCACCACCCGGTTGAATGTCGCTGGTGCGCTTTCAAGCCTTGGGGCATCACAAGCCACTCCCAAAGCATACCGGTTGTTTTTTTCAGCTGTTTTGGCTACATCGGGCTCTCACATGATTCCCTGATAGTAGCCATCCTTCAAATTCAACGCGGAAAAGATTGTTGACTTTCCCATGCAGCTCAACAAAACATCTTTCCGCGGAATTGGCGTTTGCGCCGGTTTGGTCGCCATTTTCAGCTGATTGTAAGCATGAACCACGCGCGATCCACCCGTGGCTTTACGCACACAAAAGGTCGGGTTGCAGTGAGGCGATTTGCCCTCACGCACATGTCCCACCTTGGCTCGCTTGTCGGAGAATTCATCGACAAAATCGACTTGTTCTTTCAGCAACGGCCATTGCCTGGTCACACAATACTTGATGCCAAGTTCGAGGTCTATTTCGTGCCCGATGCCCCTATCTGCTGGTAGGCGGCTCGGCACTTCTTCTTGGAACACATCGCGATGTTTCCACAGAACTTCAGAGAACGAACTGTCTTTCAAGGCATCCCAGCCTTGAGCAGCGAACCGTTTCTTTTTGTCCATTTCTAGGACGCTCTTGTAAAATTGTGGACGACGAGCAACAGTCTACGAAATTCTCGTCTGGAACTGGTGCGACTATTTCGTGGATCTTTCCTTCCTTTAATTCGGCAAGGAACAGATCCCACGACATCTCCGGGAGATTTACTATCTCCTCGGCAGATTTAAAGACTTGCTGGAGCACCTCAACTGAGGATGCCTCCGCAATTTCGTCTTTGACGCGTTCGAAGACCGGTCCTCTTTAATAGGATCTAATTGAAAGGTCACGTGTTT
Organism: Bremia lactucae; assembly: GCF_004359215.1. NCBI lineage: Eukaryota > Oomycota > Peronosporomycetes > Peronosporales > Peronosporaceae > Bremia > Bremia lactucae. Next base: position 635,448 of record NC_090619.1, read on the forward strand.
AGATGTGCCTTTGATCGTCCTAATTTGTCGTTTACTCGTTCTTCGACTCACCACGACCTTTGGCTGGGAGGCGGGTGCCGTTGCTCTCCTGGCTAACGCACCTCTTCAAACCGCACCGGGATATAGGCACTGTGCCAGTTTATGCGACGCTTGACGTCATGTCAGCTCGCTATCTACAGCCACTAGCTCTCGGCTCTGTGCAGGACTATGGAGCACATGACTACTTGCCATTCTCCTTTTTCTACCTCAGTCTTCACGAGCTAGTTAGAAATTAGTGACGTTTGACATACCGTCAACACACCCTCAACTGTGTTCGACAGACATCAGTTGCATGCGCCTCTATCAGGAGCACATCCTTTCCGGTGTCCTGCATAGCGTTTGCAACTGTGCGTGTACGCCAGTCTGTCCATGATTAGTGTTTTGCCAAATATGGCATGCCTCGGATGAGGTCACACGGACGCTCCAGATCTAGCACTGTGAACTTCTTTTTACACGAAAAGTCACTAAAGCTGAAGGCGAGTTCTAATTGAACTACCTCAGACTTAACGAGCGCGCCGTTCGCTTAACCAACGGTCGCGTCTTCTCGCTTGCCATCCTGGCAAAGCGACTCAAACATCGCCGGTCTCTTTCTTAGAGCCGCGAGTTTCACAAAATTTTGTGATGCACCCGAATCCACTAGGATAGTCATCACCTGGTCATAGCCTCTTACATGAGCGCTATAGACCAGCAGGGTTAAGGTCCGAAATTTCGAGACCTCAGGGACTATGCTACGCATTTGTTCCAAAACTCTGAACTTAGGGGTAACTTCAGAGTCCGCGTCAGTAGGGCATCCCGCCCCTACTGCGCTCCTGCGTTTCCCGACCACTCATTGGTCGATGCAGAACTCATGTGTCTCGCACGCTGGTTCTTGCCATCGACCTTTGGGAAGGGAGTCCTCTTGCTGGGCGTCTTCGCCCAAACAGGGCCTGGCATAGCAGCGAGCCATCATATGGCCGCGCTTGCCGCATTTATAGCAGACAACGTCTGCATTGCCCAACTCCATGGTAGTGGCATCTGACCGCTCGGCCGACGGCTTATACCAAGTTGTCGCCAAGGCACTGTTGTAGGATTGCTCCTCAACTAAGGAAATTCGGATTGACTCTTCCATCGTCAACGTCATCTTTTTGTAAAGGGCCTGTCGCGATGAGCCATGCCGTAGTCCGTTCATAAAGGTCGGCACTTTAATGTCCTTTTAAATCGGACCCACGGTAATGGACGCCGACAGCGAGCGCATCTCTTGCACATACTCTTGCAGAGATCGCTTCGCCTGTCGCTTTCCAAAGAAGCGCGCCTGAAGCAACACTACGTTGTTTGGCGGCTGGTACATGGCGCGAATCTTTTCCTTGAAGATCACACATGTAAGGAACGCCTTTCTGTCCGCCATAAGCGCCGAGTTTGCCCACTTCGAGGCCTTACCGCGTAGGTGCGACATGGCGTACGACACCATCTGGCTGTCGTTCTCGATAATCTGCGCGACACCGCATTTCCACGGCTAAAAGCTAGTAGGCAATCGTGTGCGCTGCAGTTCCATCGAACTTGAGCGGGTCCATCCAAATGGGCCTCGGCTGATGCGGCCGGTGCAGAGAGCATCCAAACAGTCCTGTTGAGAGCCTCGCTCCGAGCCTGCTCATCCCTCAGCTCATCCTGAGTCTGAATGGCGGACGCGGCCCTCCGCTGTCCGAGCACGAATGCCTCAAACTGCTCCAACTGAGCAACACGTTGCTCAGGAGGACTACCCAGGAGCCTGGCCAGGGCTTGTTCACCACATCTTTGCACCATAAGCCCTGCTACCTCCCGATGATGTTCGGAGAGGTGGGGGATATAAGCCCAATCAATATTGAGGCTCATCCTCACGTACACACGCAGAGATGTGGGTCTGGGAAGGATTTCAAGAGCTTCTAAGTGTAGGCAAGCACGTCGTAATGCGGCCACGCTCTACTTAGACACACACCCTAGCACAGCGAGGAAGCGGTTTAACTAGCTTCTCTTGCGTGCAGTGAGGTAGTTGCGGTGGGCGAGTGAGCGACCTCAGTCAACGCACTAAGTACTCTGGTTAAGTGTCGTAACGGGAAAAAGTATGACATCACACCAACAACTTTCCCTAAGAACATCAGGCAGCTTAGAAACACAAAGCTACTCCCTAAGCGAGTTACGTACCCCGAGCTGCTCTTGAACTAAAAGCAGCTGCGTATTCTGCTGCGTGCAGCGAAGAAGCTGATTCATCACCTCCGTAACTGACAATGTGCGCTGCATTTGCCCATCCATACGCGTTATAGTTATGTGCGACGCGGCAATCCGGCTCCTCGTGCACACTTACTAAATCGGAATAAGTTTTCAGACTGATTTATATGTAATCGCATTAAATAACAATACCTATTTTTACCAATCCAAATGTCATCTCTATAGATAACACTAATATGTATTGCGAGCATATCTTTCAAGATATCTCGCGTAACGGATAACGATAGCCATTACCACGGATGACGCTGAGCGTCATCCCTCCTAATGTGAATGCATTGATGTGCACACCATTTTAAATTAACGGACTGCGCTATCCTCGGACGCCAGTTATGTTTGTGCGCGGCCCGAGTCTTAGTAAGGGAGTGCCTCTCACTATGCTCGGTGTGAAAGAGGGATATAGTTTCGTCAACACGACGGTGACCCGCGAAAGTATAACCTCAACGACAGAAACTTGCCCTAGTGACCCTGCCAGTTTAGCAGTGGTCAATAACGCTACGTCCTTTGACCGACCTCTCGGCGGTATCATAGGCGAACTTGATGCTAAAAACGTGAGCGAGCCTCAACGCTTTGTGATGAGCGATTAGCCATCACACGAAAAGTCCGTTACGCGATGGCAAGCGCACAGGACAAGCAAAAAGAATCTTAGGGCCGAAATGGTCATAAAAATAATGAACGCTTTAGAGTGGGTGTAAAAGTACTATTAAGTACTGCTACCCTACCTAAAAATGCAATTTCTTCACTACCTGGGTGTTCTACGAAGTTGTTGCCGCGTTTCATTAGGCCCTTAACGGTGGTAGAAGAGGTTGGAGACCTAAATTATATGCTCACCCTTCCTTGTTTATAAAGACGCCACCGTATTGCACGTGGGTCGTCTGAAACGGTATGTAGACCCAAATGAGGTCACATATCCCCATCTGGCTAAGGAGACCGATGGTGACGCCGACTGTAAGTCGACCGTCGTTCGGGTGAGGGAGACGGAGAAGGCGAAAAAGTATCAGCCGACCGACTCCTCCACCACGAACAGGATTCGGAGAGCGAGGAACATCACGCGAGAAACGCAGATCCCTCAGCATTATCTTTTACAGAAGATCCAAGCAAGTCTTTAGGCGTTCATAATCTTGACGAACCTTCGCGCGGACGACATGAAGATCCGAGGTCAGTCGCAAAACTTGACCCTCGGAGTCCCCAATAAGTCGTTCATCAGCGCTTGAAGCCTGCGACTGAACGGACGCGGCCAAGGCAGCTGCGAGTTGGTGGGCGAGATCGCCACTCGTATTGGGTGCCGCCTGCACTGATGGGTGCGGGTGGGAATCAACGCTTTCTTGTTGGAAGGTTGCTTGCTCACCGCTCCCTGAGGCAAAGGTATCAGATCCTCGTCCAATGGAGAGGCTACCCGAAGACTTTTGACTCTTGTGAACCGATCGATACCCTACATATTGATGTGCCCGGTTTGGTGACTGCATTTGAAAAGGAGCACCAGCTGAGGCCTCTTCCCTAGTCTCAAATGGACTAGCAGAAACAGCGTTGTGAAAAGAAGCAGGGGGTACAGTACCGCCCATGATTTATTTCACACGCAAGCAGGCTTAGTTAATTCGCTGCGACATCTGTTTCATCGCATTGGAATGCGGATGATTACGGCGCAATAATTCCGCCTCGTATTGGTCGGGCGTTTCATTAGAACGCAACACGACCAGGATTGGGAAAATACGCCCAAGCGAACTCCCCTGAGCCTTCCATGATTCAAAGGCGCCAGAAAAATTATGAGCGTCTAGAAGAGCGCCCTCTAGGAGCGACGCTCTTGGCCCGTTTACACGAGGCCGTTTAGATGGAGGGAGCATCGGTGATATGCCACCCGTCACATAGCCACGGTAAAAACGACTGGCTTGTGACACCGACTAAGCACGTTCACGTGTCGCCAGCGGAACTTTTGGCTCAGAATCCTGTATGTCAGAACCATCATGGATAATGGTCTGAGCTAGACGTTGTGGTTTTACCCAATGATGTAGCTGCTGCTCCTCTATGGTCAGCGCTCTTAGTAATGGTCGCTGCGCCATCCAGCGCAGACGACGAGACTGCATCATTCGATGTTGCAGTCTCCATGTTATGAGCAATGAGAGAAGTTCAAATGGTCAATAATGCACCATCATGCTTCCTGATTAGCTCGTTGTCCGCATCACTACTATGAGAACACAGCAACGGTGTCGACTTATTGTAATCGACAATGAGCGATGGACAAACATCCTCATTGGTAAAGTGGGATGGAACTTTAAGCCCAGGTAACGCGACAGCAGCAGTAGCTGTCGACGTTATGACTAAGGCATAAGACGCTGTCGGCGTTTTAACGCGGCGCGTGCGCTTAGAGCGTGGTTGAGTTGGTGTCTTCGCAGACGACCCACCAATGGTGCCCCTTTTAGGTCGCATACTAGGCTCCGTGTAAATCACATAAAGCAAGCGTGAATGAGAGAACTAAGCGGCGCGTAAAGCAGCTCACTGTTCCTCTGTCCTCTTTGAAATTTTTCAGAATGTATATTCGTTCTAAAAGGGGTGGTAAAAAAGTTGTCCTAATGTTTACGCAGTACCCCTTCAGTTGACTTTGTGCGCTTAAGGGGATGGTCACTTACTTAAATAAAGTAATTAGACCCACCACTTGGGTGTAGTTCACATTGTGACCCAGCCTTGTGTATGTGATGCACATAGGTGAATTCACATTAGGAGGGATCACGCCTAGCGTCATCCGTTTCGCGAGGTATCCAGAAAGATACACTCGCAATACTAATAAGTGTTATCTGCAGAGGTGACATTTTGTGATTGACTAAAATAGGAATTTATATTTAAAAAATTAAATATAAATCACGCTGAAAACCGCTTTCTTCTTAATAAGTGCGCACGAGGATTCGGATCACCGCTCCCGTGACGACACGTTTACCAGAGTACAAAGTGCGTTGGGTGAGGTCGCTAAGGCGCCTACCACAACTACCTCACGGCACACGAGAGTAGACGGTCAAACCGCTTCCTCGCTGTGCTAGGGTGTGCTTAGGCCATGTCTGCATTAAGACGTACCCGTCTTCTGTAACGGGGTACCTTTCACTAGTACTGGTATGTACTACTTAACCTTACACTGATTACAATGTAGGTAAGGTGCCTCGAAACTTCACGTAAGAAAAGTACAGAGGAAGGTTTATAGGTAGCTAAGGGGCTTTAGCTACCAAAAGGTAATTCAATGGGTTAAGAATTATTGGAATGTAGAACTGTAGTAATATAACTAGTTTCCTACGTAATGATTTCTATGTACTACTGAACTTGTTTTTTTAATATGTAACTATGTAAGGCGCCTCCTTTCGCCTCGCACAATCGTGTCTTGAAATGATTAGCGGGGTTGATATCGACTAAAATCAACCAATCGATAGAGCTAATGTAGTATTGCATCAATAATGCCAAAATTGGTATTATTGGAGCTATTTAAGTCAAAATTAAAAAGAAAATAACTTTGCACTTCTTTATTTGTTTCCTCTCATAGAAAAAAATATATTTATTATTCTCCTCGTGTAGGAAATAATATTAAATACAATTCTCTTTTAGGAAAAATATACTTATGGAACGGGACACTCCGTTGCATAACCTCCTCCCCCCCTTAATCAACAGTCACCTTAGTGTAAGCGTTTTTTAGTATAATGATGGTGATTGATGTAGGGTGACAGGAAATATTAGTAAGTCTTTTCCTGTAATAAGCATTATTGGTTTTAATCAGAGTACCGATCTTATTTGCATTCTGTATTTTAACCAGAATCAAGATGGCGACAAACAAGTCTGTGCGCGTAGGCCGCGAGGCCGCTAAGCTGGCAGCTGCACGGATCAGTGTAGCTGTCAGTAAGGCAAATGTTTCAGTAGACGTTAATGCGTCTACTGCAGGGGATATGTCACCTCCTACTCCCATTGGAGGTGACTGGGGTATGTCATCTGCTGATGACATTGCAGATGACAGGGACAAGTACCAGCTACACCAATCGTAGGTGACTGGTCCAAGTCACCTGCATTGCCCCACTCAGATGCGACTGAGAAGAATCTTTTGGTTCTAACGTGACTACCAAAGAGATGATGACGAGGTTGTTTAGCTCGTCGGACCTATTTGGTAGGGAGTCATCATCAGATGACTCCGAGGGCGATGACCTCTCTGGTGACGTTAGTATACGTCACCAGGAATAACGTGGTCGCGGAGGTAAGAGTGCTGCTGGTGGTGCTAGTTTCCATCACCAGAAAGTGTGTGAATCGAGTGATCGCTCCCAGGATCAAGTTGATGTTAACGTTATTATCATGAGCCAACAGGAGAGGGACCGCAATACGTTGCGGCTCGCTTCTGAAAAGAGACCTTGGTTACCCTCCACGAGAAACCTCATTCGTTGGTCTAGTATGACCAACAATCAATATCATATTCCGATTTTCGATTCATCCAGGCTTCACAAGCCTGGTGAGGTTGACACGAAATTCTTCATCGATGCCTTTTACCGGCTGGCACACTTGCAAACGGGCAAAGGATGTAAAACCTTTGTTCCAAGCTTGGACAGCTTCTGTGTAGAATGTACAAAACATAGGCCGGAAGGTCTGGCTTGACAAGATAAATGCATTCCGTGAATGGTTCGAGAAACGGACCGTAGTCTGTGCATGCTATAAGTTGCACCGTTTGTCTAGAGAGCCAGGGATTTCTTGCCTCTCGAGGGAGGACTAATGCTCCTGCTGATTTAAGGGTACAGGTCATGCCGCTAAGGAAGCATATTTCCTCAAAGAGCCCCATTCGAGGGCTCTCATCTCTTTCGAGATGCGTCAAGGGATTAAGAGCCCCCAATACTTTTAGGAGCGCCGAAAGCGCCCGTTCTGCGATGGACCTTCTGCCGAGGAGGATGGGTCTCGTCGTACTGCAAGACAAGAACCTGAACGTCCAACATCAGTTGAAAACGAGGTCCCAGCAATTATGCGAGGGTAGATACCCTCGCCAAAGAACGAGATAGCTCGTTTGAACACCCTTTGCCTCACGGTGGTTCAAGAATCTTTTAACAAGAAAGCGCTTCTCACCACTCGAATCCGTCAATGAATTTGGAGGGGAGGAAAAATTGAGTTTACCTCGTTTGCTGAACCCCGAATCAACATCATGGTTTGTATCACACACTTTATTATTTGAGGGAAGATATTGATCACGAGCGATCCCATTGGCGCGACTTAGCGGTGACGGTTGATATTGTTTCTCGTGACCAGTTGAGAAATTGTGCGCAGGTTGCGACTGATCAATTGGCGAACGAAAGGACATCAATTTGCAAAACAGCTGTTGAGAGCTCATCAGAAGATCTTTTCCTTGAAAAAAAGAGTGGATCGTCCGGTTCAAGAATATCAGACCCTGTTCCAAGACATTAAGTCTTTGGCTCAGAACCAACAGGCTTGGCTGATGCTCTTGACTGTTCCGCTGAATTCGAAATCGGAAGAAGCCTCGTACTTATGGTACGGACGCAGACGCCCAACATAAAACGTAGGATGTGTACGCAAGCTAAAAGGCAGGTCGATCGTGTATGCATTGTTTTGGCGATATAATACGCGAACGGGCCGATATACCTGGGCAGTAATTTATTACTGCCTACATTCGTAACTGACCTTGTCCTACTGTCAACGGTAAATTTGGTAAATTTACCGTTGACAGTAGGACAAGGTCATTTATTTGAATAAAAGTATGCTTTCTCTTCCATTTTTGTCAGAGTCCTGTTTCTGTCGGTCCACCGCATCAGCGATGGAATTCTGTACAAAACGGATCACTGCTTCTCTAGCCAGCAGAAAATCACCTGCTGACTCAGTTTTATTTTGTTTCAGTGCGACCGGTTCGCACTGCACAGATATTAATCTCTTCTTTATTGAGAGTATTAACATTCTCATTTATATTATTAGATTCGATGCTGAGTCTTTCAGCATCGTTGTCTACTTCAACAATATCTAAATCAACATTGGTGTCCTTTGCATTGAACCTTAGTGCTAATGCGTCATGAGCAAGAGATAGAAGGTTCTTTGCTCGAGCGAGTCTCCCCCTTCGAATAAGAGTCACTCTCAAACAAGGTGGGTATACGTAGGTGGCGAAAGCCATTCAACGGAAAATGGTGCATGCTATTTAGAAGAGTGCATTGAATTGTTGGTGGCAATTTCTATCATCGGCAAGAACTCGTAAAAGAGTTACGTAACCGCGAAGTATTTCCCCGAGATAAGGTTTGCACGCTCCGTCTGACCATCTGTTTAAGAATGACCAGAAGTTGGTATTTTAACTGTGTTTCAAGTGATTTGAACACTGTTTGCCAAAATACCGCCGTGAATCTAGGGTCTCAATCAGAGAACAGTTTGCGGGGTAACCCATGGAGTCAAAATATCGTGTCAACAAAGGCACAAACGCTGCTTTTGGCTGTGATCGACTCCGTTACTACAGCAAGATTTTACCCTTTTGCTGAAACGATCAACAAAGACAAGATTACAATTTTTCCTATGTTCGTCGTCGGGAAATCCGAAGACGAATTTTATGGGTACAGACTGCCAACACTCTACCGGAACAGCCATAGGTTGAAACGGAGCACGGGGTGAAGCACTGGGCTTCACCCGTTGACAAACTTCGCAAGCACGTTATACTTGCGGACGAAATAACACTGACCTGGCCAGTAGAAGTCGCAACTTATCGTGAAATAGGTCTTTTCACGTCCACGATGACCACTTATTGGTATATCGTGCCACTCATACATGATGGTAGACGCTTCTTATTATGGATGAAGATGCCGACACGAAGTGTGTCGCTAGCAATAGGTGTGTAATACAGTAACCCATTGCGTGTTGTGTATCGATCTATTGAGGATACTATACAATTTCTAAAATCCTTTTTAAGATTGTTGGGATGGATTTCGAAGGTTATTCATCAACCTTTTAAGAGCCTTATCTTCATCGTAAGCTCTTCGAACGTCGTTGAGTAATGTTGGCACCGGTACCATTATTGTTGCAACAGCGGCCTTATGCTTCCGTCTTTTAGGCATAATTGCGGAACTACTTGTGCAGATACGCCGCTACACCGAGGAACTCTCTAAGTCCCTTTACATCGACTGGCACAGGCCAATCGGTGCTCGCCTTGATCATTTCCAGATCCAAGCGTACACCGTGAATACCCACGATGCACCCAAGAAGTGGTATTTCGCTTGCAGCGAATATTCACTTCTTGAGATTTGCCCACAACTTGTGCTTACGGATTAGTGTAAGAACCTGACGAACGTGAGCTTTATGAACTTCCACGTTCGTCTTTCCATTCATGGCTCTGCTATGAACGAACACGTCATCAAAATAGCTCAGTGCAAAATCCCGCACCGATCTTAACAGATTGGTTACACATCTGTTAAATGTCGCAGGGGCATTACTAAGTCCCTGGGGCATGACTAGCCACTCCCATATCATACCGCTTGGGGTGCTTACTCCTGTGAACGGGATATCTTGATCACGCATAAGGATGCAATTGTATCCATCCATTAAATTTATTGACGAAAGATAGCACTCTTTGAAATATTATCAATGATTACGTCTTTTTGTGGTATCGGCGTTTGAGCAGGTGCTGTTGCAGCGTTTAGTCTATTGAACGCATGCACAATCTGCCATCCTCCTGTTGCTTTACGCACCCAGAAGGTCGGAGACCTATGTGGGGAATTTAAATCTCACATGGCCTGCTGCTAAGCGTTCGGCAAAGAATTTGTCGATCTCTATTGCTTATTCACGAGGCAATGGCCATTGTTTCATGACACAGTATTTCGAACCTGGGATCAGGTCAATTTCATGTCGAGTGCTTTTATCCTTAGGCAACTCGCACGGTACTGATTCAGGGAAGACATCTTTAAATTCTTTTAAATCGTTATATATATAACGATTTAAAGGAATTTAAGGATGTCTATATAAGGGTTTCTCTTCAAAGACTCCCAGGATTGGGACGTAAAACGGTCAACCCGAGTCTTCTCATCGAGGACACTTTCGTCCATCGATGAGCTACTGAGAATCCGTTAGTATCTCAGGAATACTATTGCCGACCGAATATCGGCACGTAATTGTCATCTGTGACAAGTACGCAGATCTGCTCGACTTTGCCACTTCGCAGATCACGCAAGAACGATTTCCGTTCTAGCGTTGGCAATTGAGTTATCTCCTTAGTTAACTACGGATACGCTAATAGATCAAGTGTATAAGCGCCTACAATTGATTAATTGTTTACTAAGACATTAATTGTCTCAGTTTGTTCCTTAATACTTATTTCCAAAGATGCCTGGAAACCTTTGACCACAGGTTTCCGGGGGCTTATTCCCACAAGAACTTTTTGGTAGTATTCTCCTCAACTGCCTCTAGCTGTGGTTGCGCTACCTCAGCGAGATCCTCTACGATCGACTCTCCAGTCGATCTAGGACTTTCGCACTATCTCTTATAGACTGGCGTTGTTAACTTTCTTGGATGTTGGTTTCCAAGCAAGCATCCTTGTTTCGTACCACTCAACTTATTTTATTGGCTCAACTTCGAAGCTGCCTGTGCTAGTGCGCAGCCGTCGGGATCTAACTTAACAGTGCGATATGTATTCACACTGAGGTCTTGTCCAGTCGTGCGAATGACCGAACCACAAGTGAGACCATCGCACTCACCCGTAGGACATCCACACGCTTCTGGACGCCCCAAGACGCTCATCTGTTGGCCATCTGATGAACAAGAGACAGGCATCGTCACGACTTGATGCTGCCAGTTTATACATGGCTCGTACTTTCTGAGTCATGGCTATCCAAGGATATCATCAACTTTGTCATCCAAATCTAGTACGATGAAATCACAATCGTACTGTTTACCTTTTAACGTGTATTTAATATCAACTACACGTTTCTTTACTGCTTTAGATGCACCTGTTGCTTGGCGCACTGTCATTCTGGTTAGAGGGATACCGCGCTCAAAAAAATATGAGTCTGCGATCTTCTAGCGATTGGCGTCGGATAAAATTGTTCGACGCCCAACAATCGACTAGGGACTATAATGAAAATTTATTTGCCACTATAATTTTCAGGGTGATGAGGTTAACCTCATCCCCTGGGGGAGTTACACACAATGTTTGAGTTTGAGGATTAACTTTCTTCAAAAGGCCTGCAAATTCTTTTGACGTTGCTGGATCAGAAGGGCGCTCCGCACCTACTGACCCCGACCATTTTTTCGACGATCCGCCTCGCCGTTGCGATTTCGCAACAGCGTCGGATCCGCGTCCTCCGCAATTCGGTCTTTTCGCTCAGTGGTTTTTAGGCACTGGCCGTAGGGCACTTCACTCATAGGCGTAGTGGCCCGTCTTTTGACAACGATTACATTTTTGTAACTTGAAGAGTGACACTTCTCGCTCTCTACATACGAGAGATGCATTGATTTTGGACCTCCGTTTTCTTGTCGTATCGGTGGACAATATGCACCCGAGCTAACGAAAGCTGTTTTAAGGTTGAAGGCATCCTATTCCGCTATAGAGAACGCTTGGTCTAGCGACTCTAATTCTAGCAGGAACAAGTGGTCTTTACAGGACCGTCTGCAAGACCTTTATTAAACACAGTTCCCGGTGTTTTTTCATCTGTTGGATGACTAACGATACAACTGACCAGGTATCGTGTATGTTGGGCATAAGCGTGAATGTCACGCTTGCCCTGCTTCAAATCCAGGAGCTTGGCTCGATCCCCAAACCGGCACGTGGGGGTAAAAACGTTTGCCTGAGCTGGGTCTTAAAGACCTCATACGATCCAAAAACCAATTGATCGTGAAGTTTGAGCCCCAAGGCCCAAGATTTGGCTCGTTCGGCTAAGTTGGATATGTCAAATTTCACTTTCGTCGCATCGTTATCGATGCGGCAAGCTTCTATGACATCGTATAGGTTATCGAGCCATCTTAAAGAGAAAGTCGCCTTCGACTGCCTTAAACTGAAAGATCTCTATCTGAAAGTTTTACGGTCGACGCGGAAGCGTCGGCCCAATAGCAGCACGTAAACGCTGCTGTCTCAACTGGTCCAACTGTTGATCACCCTGTTCTCATAACACCTTGGCGTGTTGGGAGCCTTGCTGGTGAAGCAAGGCTATTTTTTCTGGGACTTCGTCGAGTTCATGTTGTTTGAACTCAGCTTTCGCGGCATGTTGCTCGCTCTCTTTGTAGAACAAAAAACATGCCGCTAACGGCTGGCTGAAAGGACTACGAAGTGATACCAGGTGTAACGGGGCTCCTTTTGCTAGTACTGATCAGAACTAGTTAACCTTACACTGGTTACAGTGTAGGTCAATTTCCTCGAAACTTCAGTACGCAAAGGCGTAGAGGAAGGTTTGTTATGAAGCTAAGGGTCTTTAGCTTAAAGGTCTCGACTAAGGTTTTAAAATAGAGAAAAGTAAAACTGTGTTTATATATTGGCGCCTCCCTGCGCACCGCACCATTGTGTCTTTTAACGATTAGCGGGGTAGATTTAGACAAAAACCAACCAATCAATAGAGCTAATGTCTTATTGCATTAATCTTACCAAATTTGGTAATATTGGATTTTTTTAAGTCAAAATTAATACAGATAATAATTTCGTACTTCTCTATTTTTTTCCTTTCACAGAATATTTTTTAGGAAATTGTACTTATGTAACGGACACCCCGTTTCAGCTAGGCCTAGCCAGCATTCTAGTGCTTCAGTTGCACATGCAACCGTGGATCCAAACACACGGTAGTCATGGATCCATTCATTCCCACCTCTATTGGTGGGAAGCGTAGTTCTATACTAGTTGACTTCGAGCGTGGCACGCAAACACGTGAATGGCGTAAGAGTAGTCTTACCTCAAACCCCCAAGCGTTTGCAGCCGGGTGATGTCCAAGACACTTCACCAGATACTAAAATTGACCCTTGCGACGACGTCGATTTAGAAGTCTCTTCACGAGAAGCTAAGAGTCTTTTGCTCGTCGAGCAATGTAGAAGAGTGGGTAAAATTATCGGTGGAAGTTTTTGTCACTTTAAAGCACGAGGTGCTTCTTCGTGAGAATCTTGCTCGAACTGAAAGCACCACTATTCTTGCAAACTGAATTACCCCGTGCACCATTCTCAACCTCAATTACTCGTCTAACGCGGACTCGGACATCGGAGACCCTTGATGAGCACAGTAACTTATGTGTGTTCATCAATCGGATGACTCACCCTTAATGCTGCACATGCCTTTCTTTATACTTTTTCTTGCGAATACGACACGTTTTCAACGATATTTGCATGTTCTGTCTGACCATCTGTTTCCGGATCGTCAGAAGTTGACATTTTCAACTGTGTTCCAAGTGTGTGGAAGCCCCTTAGAAAGGCTTCCACACACCGCGTAAGAAGTTCACTTATTTGTGGTCATGGGAATTGCTCATTGGCCACTCAACGTTGGGGAATTAATAATCATCAAAGGAGATTCTCGATGCGGTCAAAACTGTAGTGTGACGTTAAGCAGCAAAACCTCATTTAGAAGGTTATATGGACATCCTGTCGAGGATGCAGTAATCTGCGCACAGCCGTTGGTCTCGGTGCAAGTTCCACACGGGAATAATCTAGATACGGCTCAAGCAAGCGAATGTACCACACCGGGCGTGTAAAGAGCTTTCGCATAAGGCAAAGCGTATAAATTAGTTAGGCCCTTTCCTGGCCGCGAATTAGAATGATCTAACAAGCGCGAAAGCAATCTAGTCTAAAAGACCGCAGATATAACGTTTCTAGGTAAGACTTTAGCATGTAGCAAGACTCGGACACGAAACACGCAAGTATCAATACAGCCTCTGCTTTTAGCATCCCCTTGTTCGCTTTTATTGTCTTTGCCGTCAGCCATTGTTTCACGCATATGTCATACGACATTTGAACTTGTTGCGAGAAACTTGCTAGCTGATTATTTAACAGCAATAGGGCTAATATCAGCAAGCCAATCGGCTATTTCTCCACACCAAGCCCTGAAACACAGGGTAGCGGTGTGTGGGACCATTCACATAACAGGAAGTATAGCCTGTAGAGACATACACAGCGTTGTTCAACGCAAATTCAATAACTTGGATCATTGTACTCCAGCGCTTTGGTGTTTTCGGCACACGCACTGCGCAGAACGTACGTCTTCAATGACTTGATCGACAGGTCCAATCTGACCAATTGTCTGTAAATGATCCGCTTTAGACATGTCTTATCTAAGACCAAGCACTCGGAAGATCGACCCTTACCCGTACTGTAAGGGTCTGAACCGGAGTCAATTGCCACTGGCAAACCGTGTTGTCAAAACACGCGATCTATAAAGAGCTCGCTGTAGCTTCACCACTAAAGGTATCTGGCGCAGCCTCTAAGTTAGCAATGTTGCTCAATCGGTCGACAAAGACCAGCGATGCCCATGTTGTCTTCCTAATTTTTCGGGACGGGAACACAAAATCCGTACTAATGGAAAGATATCACCCACTAGGCACATGTAACCTGGCACAAGCTGAGGGTCTTTCCTCGACCGAAATAACCGCTTTAATCAGTCATAGAGACTTCGATCCTTCAATTTATCATCATGAGGAAATACAATGCGCGGAGGATCCGCTGCATCTGTGCAATAACACAATATGCCATTATCGATAGAATATCGATGTTACTTCGCACTCAACGTGCCGACAATTTGTCCGAGTCGTTGAACTTATTGCTCTTAAGAGCTCATAGCAAAGGTACAAACTATTCATCCTTGGTATATGCCGAGCGAATTAAATCAGCGATCGGCGACGCTACAATCGTAACAATAGCGAGCTCATGTCTGGTTGGCGTGATGTTGTATCAGCCAAATCATTTAGCTTTCCAGGCTTATGCTTAACCTCGAAGTTATATTCTGTAAAGAATGAAATCAACTTGAAAATCCTCTGCGAGAGGTGAGGCGACTTTAGTTGCGGTGCATAAGGATGCATGATCTGTATAGATTATAAAATGCTTACAGCCAAGCAGTTCTATTTTGAATTTGACAAAAGTATACTTCATAGCAAGCAACTCTTTGTCACGAACTAGGTCGTTCATTTAGACATATTTAAGCTGTCTATTCTCGAACACAATGAAGCGTTCCCGTCCATCTTAATATGTTTGTAAGAGAGAGCTGGCAATGGCAAAGTTAGATGTACCAAAGATGACACTTAAAGTACGATCATGATAGGGTAAGGCCAAAACTCGCGCATGTACGAGGCTCTCCTTTACTGCTCGAATTATGACGAATGGTCGTTTTCGGTGCGCGTCTAGCACCAATCCATATCTTTTGAGGAGACTGGATATGGCCGAGCCACATCAGCGTAATTTTTGCTGCCTTTGTGTAAATAGTTGGCTAGACCCAGCCACTTACGCAAATCGTTTTGAACCTTAGGCACTGCTCAGTCAAATATGGCTTTTACCCTAGCAGGATCTGCTCGAAGACCTCAGTTCCCAAAAAAGCACCCTAAAAGAAATTTGCTTCTTCACCAATGCATTTAAATGCGTTGGCATGCAATGCGCGCATGCACTGGAGCACTGCTCGCAAATGGTCTGGGATTTTCCACATCCGCCCGACCCTGCTCCGCGCGACTTTTGACACATATGTTATCAACGTAAGTCTGAGCATGACCTCGGTTAGGGTAGTATAGCTGCGACACTAGACGATGAAAAGTGGAAGGGGCGTTGAAAAGATCCTAAGACATAAGCAGCCACCCCCACAGCATACCACTTGGGATGCTGACCTTTGGAAGCGGAATGTCACTAGCTCGCATTAGCAGTTGGTTGTAAGTCAATCGCGCTGTACATTATACATCGTATCATATTCCCCTGAAGAAAATCCTTTCTAGAAATTGGTGTTTGTGCTTGTATATTAGCAGCTTTAAGCTTTTTACAAGCATGCACAATCCGCCAATTACCGCTTGGCGTTTGGAAGCAAAACGTCGAAGTTGAACAGAGAGGCTTACTCTCACGCACCATTATGGCCTCGTGGTTAGCATGGAAGGAATTATCAATGACGCCACACCGTTCCTTTGGTTAAGGTCACTGTCGTGTAGCGCAGTATTTGGCTCCTAGAATCAAGTCAAATCCATGACTTTACTGACACCTCTTGTAGGAGGTCGAACAGACGGTACACTACGCCTTTGACATTCCTTCAGCTATAAGAAGAACGGATATCCGGAGGATATGTAAGAATCGTTGATCCACTTCGCGCACTAAGTGCAGCCTTTGTGACCTCAAAAACAGCTGTAATGAGAAGGAAAGATGATTTTAGCTGAGTATCTGGTCGAATGACCACCATATCTGATAGGTGGCCAGCCTTTAAGGCCTAACCGAACTCACCTACAGACATTTCGTCTAGCTAGCCTCAAAACTAACATTACACTTAACATTGCCAGTCACAATATTGACGAGTGTATATTGCTGTTCGCTAGTATCACTCTGTGATGTTACGGACGTTTCGAGTCTCGCAGTACCCGACTTTTGTCTCTGCTGCCAGATGTCGAGATAATACACTTCATCAAGGCCGAAGCATCCATGTTCCCAAGTTTAGCTGGTTTCTAATCTTATTCTGCTCTATACAAGAGCCGATGTCCAATTCGACATCAGTTGACGAGTTATGTATCGCAACCTCATCATCCAGTAAAAGTCTAGATGTCACTCCACGTGAAACTTAGAAACAGCACCCTATATGACTCAGCCTAGGCCCACAATCACACTCAATGCTTTCAGCATTCAGTGATTTGTTATCACAACGAGTATCACTAAAATGAGTTTGTGCCAATCCACGGACAATTAATGAGCTACGCTCAATACTAATGTTTTCAACAATTGAGTTATATAGCTCATAAATTTCAATGTCCAGGCCACTGACAGAATCTGCCAGTGGCCTGTACTAAGAGCGCTTTTGTATGGCAAAGGTGGGTCTATCAATCATTTTAAGTTTTGCTAGGAGCATTGCGCGATGTGCTTTAGGCGTAAGACCTTCAATCAATTCATTGACTAAGCGCTGAAGCCAGGCTGTATTAAGGATGAGACCATATCTCAAATCTACAAGACAGTGTACCATTTTTGTGAAAGATTAAAATTCAATATTTAAGCTGAATTAGGTACGGTGACACGAGTCATAGTCGCTAAGCGAACAGTGATAGAATCACCTTCATGTGCTTTAAGCGCCTCAGCGTATCGCTTTTCCCTTTGAAGAACGCCGTCGAGCATAATGTAAGAAGCTTCTGAGTCAATTAACATTGACTATTGCCTATCAAAGCTCTTAAATATCATCTTACAAACAACAAGCCGGGCTTGCACTCACGCCCCGTGCCATTAAGAACATAGCTCTTTGGGGCTTGGCCCTGTTTATCTTCACCTCCTTAAGGTTCGACAGAGCCTAATTCTTCTCCAGCAGGGCGACTGGGCATCGGCGTTTCCCGGCACCGCATCAGACCTCTTGTGTAAGGTATGGTTGCGTAACGGACAAGCCGGGCGCAAGTCTGTAGGGCTCTCGCACAAAATATCCACACCTTATTTGTTGTTCCACACATTGAAGCTCTGCTTCTTTTTCAGCGAGGCTGGGGTCCATAGGTTCCGGTTCATCATACGAATCCGGTGTGATCAAAGCTAGAGGGGTTGTCCCTGCGTACAAACGCAGGACGACTTATAGTTGTTATGAACTCAGCAATATTGCAATGTCAACTGCCGCTTTAAACGTATCGCGGTGAGCTGGATAGCTTCCGCTTTGGCCACACCCGTACTGTGAACTTCTATAAAAATGATTAGTAGAACCACCTGTCAAGCTTCATAGCAGCAACAATAGGTCGCAACTCTTAGACATATTTCACTAGGGCTCTTTTACCCCGACGGGAAGATAGCAGTCTCGCTCGTAGGCAAAAAAACTGGCAAAAAACTGATTAGGCGATGCAAACACGCGAGACAACTGCAGCGTGTCACACAAGGGAAATAAGACACATATAGACGTGTCGCATGTGAGAGCCCACTTCTTTTCTGGCTTGCCGCCGAGCTTTGAAATGGTCAGGGCAACTGTTGTTGCTCTGTTTAAAGTATAGCCGGATTTTTGGCCATTACCACCTCTCTGAAATAAAGAAGGACATTTTTTTCTTCGTTACACTCCTATGTCTAAACCTCAAGACAAGAGGGTGAGCAGAAGGCTCCTGATCAGATACAGAAATGTACCGAGATGGCATATATGCCACAATCTGGTCTTAGACCTGTCGAGTAAAATTGGACTCGAAGTGCACAAAGGCTTCTAGCCTTGCAGCAAGCATCTACTAACAAAGGGTAATCCTTACAAAAGGTCAGACGTCGAGTGACTACGAGTGCTACTAGGTGTAGCGAAGCTGCCTCGCTCCTTCAAGCAGAGAAAGACTTATCGACTCAAGAGACATTTAATTTTATAATACTAGTAAGTGTAAGAACTCAAGATTCGTACTTGCTTGTAAAGCTTATTAAATCTAGATCAAGGGACTCAGTTAATTTGATTTTTTTTATTTTTCAATGAGTGAGGGAACTTTCACTTTTACGTTGAGAGACTTCTGAAGCATTGCAATTGCCAATACCGTATTTTTTGAAGTGGCGTGGGTACGCTGAGACCTGAATACTATTAGGAGTGCTACATACACCGTTGACGTTTCCGGATGTCGCTTTCAGGGTCAACAAGCGTCGAGCGACCTTCCCACCAATGAGTGGGGTCCGTTTTTTTATGCTAATTGGGGAATGTTTTTACATCCAAGACCAATTGTAAAGTTCATTATTCCTTGACCTAAACAGCCTGTTGTGCCTTCCTAAACCTTACTCTTCGATCAGTGATAGTACTAGGCCTTTCTAAGGTATATTTTCTAGGGCAGTAGTTGCGGCTTGGTTTTTACAAAACACTGTGAAGTGGTCACAGAACGCTGATTGTCAGCATTTCTTTAAAGGTTTCCTGCAAAGCTTGATGCGAACGCTAATCTTGGCGATTGCAGACCAAGGCAGGCCATTTTATGTGGTCTGTGACGCCAGTGGTTTCGCAACTGGCTGTGTGTTAAACCATTATGACACAGACTGCGCAGAGTGAATCGTCTGCTATCAGTCGCGTTAGCATCAATCAGGTGAGCGTAATTTTCTGGCGCATGACAAGAAATTCCTTGCCATGATATTGCACTGGTTAAATATCAAGTCGATCTCTAAGGAGATTGACCGTTCATTGTCCATACGAAACATTCATCATTACGTACAGCCGTAAGCAGTTCACAACTCTCGCAAAGAATGACGAGATTGTTGTTCTATTTCTGAGGTGATCGATTTAACCTTTAAGGGCTTTGTCTTCTTGATAATCTCTTCTAACGTCATCAAGTAATTTTGACGATGGAACACTTCTTGTTTCAACAGTGGGTTTATTGTCAATGTTGATTTGCACAGCCGATACAAAATCAAGCCGGCGCGAAAGCGTATCAGCGACGACATTGCGTCGTACTGGTTTGTATTCCACGGAGAAGTTATACTCCTCCGAATCCGTCACAACAATCTTTTAGCTGTCGACATTAACAAGATCTTCAAAAGATCGGTTTACAACACAGAATGGCTAATTGGATTACACAGTCATTGCTGGCGAAACGGCTCGTGTCGTCATTCCACTCGTAATTATTTGCAACTATTTATTTACGCATCATGCATAAATGTCACGATGTACCTATAAATGGGAATTGTGGATGTAAGAAGACTTATCTCACGGTAAGTCGTGACTCCTACTGGCCTCGCCAGTATGAATTCGTACGCAAGTGCATACGTGTTTGCTGAGTTTCTTAAAGGGTGAAGCCTAGTGCTTCATCCTGTTCTCCGTTACAGCCTCTGCCTGTTCCAGCAGAATGTTGGCTGTCCGTATTTATGGACTTCTCTTTGTTTTACCCGAAGACGTTCACAAGAATACTGGTAATTTTGTGTTTGTTGGTCGTATCAACAAGTCATTCATCTTGTTGCAGTCCCGGAGTCGACACAAGCCTTCGGCTGTGTTTGTGGCTTTGACGACACGAAATTTCGACTCCATGGGGCCACCCCACGAACTGCTTTGGATCGAAATGCCCGGTTCACGGTGGAGTTTAGCAATTTGTGTTCCGATCACTTGAGGTACAAAAAATATCAAATTCTGACGCTTCTGAAACAAATGGTCACACAGAACGTACATATTGTGTCCTTGAAGCGATATCTGAAGATCTCGTTCACTCGTTTACGAGTTGGAGTGATTTTCTTACCGATGGCAAAAATGTCATCAACAATTTGGTCCATGCATCAACAAATGATGCACCGTTTTTCGTGGAGGCTTACGCCATCCACGTATACCCACCTTGGTGAGAGTGACTATAGTTTAACAAGAAGGCACTCGCTCGAGCACAGCTATCTCGCTCTTGCTCATTACGAGTTGACTCATTAGTCAATGCGACAGATACTAATGTTGAGTAAATATACATTGAAGAAAACAAACTCAGTAAAAGTAATAAGGCTATTGCTGACTTTGAAAATATCGATGCTTATATTCTCAGTATCGACAAGAACAATACCAGTGAGAGCAAGAGCAATGAAGCTCTCACTAAAGAGAGGAATGATATCTCCGCAGTGCGCAACGGGCACACTGAAAACAAAAACAAAACCGAGTCAGCATTAGGAGCCTCGCTAGCAACTTTGGTTAGATGTTCAGGGTCTCTACAAAAAGAATGACGAGACACATCCGATTATATACAACGACCATAAAAAAGAGCGCTTCGCGTTCTTGTAAAGGATCGCAAAATATTAATCTCTTCCCGCATCTCAAATAAAAGGTACGCTACCAATGACGATTCTTACGAAGATAATATGCATTACATGTCAAAGGGTTAGCAGAACGATGATGATTACATCGTACTGGATTTGGATGACAAATTTGAAGTCATTTTTGGAATGACTTGGCTCGGAAAGTTCGGGCTATGCATAAGTTGGCAGCATCGTCCGTTATGATTTTCGTCTCTTGTGCATGAGATGGCCATCTAATGAACGTCTTCAAGCGTTTACAAGCGTGTTGACGTACTATGAGTGAGTGCAATTACCTCACTTATAGTTCAGCGCTAGCACGACTGCGCAAAACCTTAGTATGACCACCAATCACACTGTGAAGTTGGATTCCGACGGCTATGCAAAACAAATGCAGGGTCAAAAGCTCTACCGCCATACTGTGGAGTTAGATTCCTTCGGCTGTGCACAAGCTTAGGTAGCGTGAAACATTTATCACAGTTGAGAAGACCTGCACAAGGATGCTTGTCTAGAGGGCAATTATAAAACGCCTGTCTATGAGAGACAGAGCAAAACTCCTAGGATGTTTGAAGCGTCGATCGTAGAGGATATCGCCATCGTTGCGCAACCACAGCTTGAGGCAGTTGAAGAGGATCGTCCTCAATCAATTGAAAATACAAGCCCCACGTGGTCGATATTCGGTCGGCAAAAATATTTAGTACGAACAAGCAAGCTTTCAGCTGCGCACCGATAGACGAAAGTATTTTTGATGAGAAGACTCGGATTGAACGTCCTACATTTTAATCTTGGGAGTCGATATATACATATTCTGTAAAGGATTTAATTGAATTCAAGGATGTGTTCCTGATTTGGTACCATGTAAGTTGCCTAAGGAGAAATAAAGGCACTCGGCACGAGATCGACCAGAATCCAGGTTCAAACCAATGTGTTATGAAGCAGGATCTACTGCCTTGTGAACAAATACTAGATATCGACAAGCCGATCGCTTAGCAGCGGGTCATGTGAGGTATTTGTCCTCAATAAGAAGACTTCTGATAATTTATGTTAACTGGGCCGGAATTCGAAATCGAAGAATCGTTCATGAAAAGGGTACATCGTGCCCGTCGCCTTTAAAATAATTGATCACTTAAAGACTCTGCTGATGCGGCCGATGTTCGCATCAGTAGAGTCTCTAAGAGATCAATTGTTTTAAAACGAATTTTTCGATTTTTTACCGCAAAGTTGAAGGCCAAAGGCCAACTATGTGCGGCAAATCGGCCACAATACGATATTTGGCCTAACCAGCACTTTAGTGCTTTGGTTGCTGATGTAGCCGTGGATTCTAGCCGCATTGAGGCTGAAGTCAATTTGATCCCACCAAATTTGGTGGGAAGCGTTGGTTGACGCAAGTTCTTTAAGGTCAAAGGCCTACTAAGTGCGGCAAATCGGCCACAATACAATATTAGGGCTTAACCAGCACTTAAGTGCTTCGGTTGCGATGTAGCCCTGATTCCAAGCCGCACTGAGGCTAAGGATCGATCCGTTCCCACCTTAATTGGTGGGAAGCGTTGATTGACGCAAGTTATCTCTTACCGTGAGAGTTACGCCTAAAAATGTCAACGGCGTAAGCCCAATCTTGCCGAAGGTGTACTCAAACTCTTAAACCAATTCCGTGATGGGTACCCAAGTCAATTAACCAGATCCTGGTATTGATTTTTGCGACGACGCCACTTTAAAAAAAATTCTCCACGTGAAAGTGAAGGTCTCCTTGCTCGTCGAGCAACGAAGGAAGGGGACGAAATATTGAAGGACTCTTTTTCTACAACTTTTATTATGACACGAGGTGTATCGTCTCCAAGCGATTTTTCTCGGAATGTGAGTACCCATGACGCAATCCAAAACCGTCTTTCCCTAACTGAGAGCATCCTTGACGCGGTTTGAAACTGTCTTTTGGCGTTAAAGCTTCAACAACCTTGTTTAAAGAGCCAGCTAGATATCCTGATGAGGATGCAGCGATCTGCAGCACAGCCGCCTGTCTCGGCGCAAGCGTCTTCTAATCCACATGGGAAGGATCCCGTTATGGCTTAAGCAAGCCAACGAAGAACACTGAATGTGTACGCAGCTTGCGAGAAAGGTAAGCGTCCGTTTTTCGCCACGACCGTAAATGGTCCAATAAAGCGCGGGCGCAATTGGTCATAAAGACCGTCCTAACCTTTCGGTAAGCCAAACACAAAATCCATACCGATGGACTCCCAAAACCCAATGGGTACGGACAAAGTGGCAAGCGGTGCCGTTGAATGTGCCGAGGTTTGAACCCCCGTTGGAAAGTTCCATTTGTGCGAACATATGTGCTGACCCATTTATAGCGTTTGGGCAACTAACTGTGCCTCATAGAGGATTCGATACTTAAGTATCTCATCGTAGGGAACGACGATGAGCGAAAAATCCGCGGTATCAGTCCAAAAGAATATGAGCCCCTTATAAGTGGAAAATCGAAGTAAGCTTGCTCTCAATCTGCTACCAATTTAATGTCTGAGTCTAAACTCATTGCTCTCAAGCGCACGTAGCAAAGCTACACACTGGTTGTCCTTCGCATACGCCGGACGTAATAAATCCGTGATTGGCGATGTTGCGGTTTTAAAATGAACGATTTTTAGTTCGTGTGAAAAAGCATCAACCAAAGCATTTTGCTTTCCAGGCGTATACTTCACTACAAAGTTGTATTTGGCAAAGAAAGAAAGCCATCGAGTCAATCTTTGCAGAGATGGCGACTTAGTCGCGGTGCGTACAGATGCAAAATCTGAATAGATTATAAAAGGTTAGAACAAAGCAGATGAGCCCTGAATTTGACAAAGGCATACTCTATTGCGAACAGATCTTTGTTATGAACCAGGTTGTCGTTTTCTGCAGCTTAAAGCTGCCTCGACTCGAACTCCATGACGCGTTCCCGCCCATCTTCATCTGTTTGTAGCACAGTGCTGCTTATGGCAAAATTAGATGAATCACAGACGACACTGAAAAACCGATTAGGATTTGGCAGATCCAAAATCGGACCGTGGGTAGGACTATACTTAACTGCTTTAAAAGTATCATTTTCGGTGCTCGTCCAGCACCACTCGTGTATTCTTCTTGAAACGATTGGATAACGGCAGAGCCATATCAGCGTAAATTTTTGCTGTACTTGAGTAAGTATTTGGCTAGGCTCAGCCGCTTACGTAAATCCTTCTGGTTTTAAAGAACTGGCCAATACAAATATGTTTTTACCTTAGCTGGATCTGCTCCAAGGCCTCGCTTCTCAATGAGGCATTTTAGAAAGATATCTTTGTCGGCACCGAAAATGCATTTCGAAGCGTTTGCATACAACTTTTATGTTAGCAATGATTGCAATTAGTCGATGTGGTTTTGTTTTCCACGTCGGCCCAGCCTACGCCCCACAACTAAGGACAAAAAGACGTCATCAAAAATAAGTCTGCGCATAACATTAACGAGGACGGAACAGTTACATCACTAGACGAATAATGTTAGCTGAAGCATTGAAAAGCTTTTGTTGTACTCCCACAGCATGCCGCATGCGGCGCTTACCCTTGAAAGCGCGATGTCATATGCTCGCATGAGCAGCTGATTCTAACCATCCACTAAGTCGAGCGCACTGTACATTGTAAATGTTTATCGCATTTATATCTAGAAAATCCTCTTTATAAGTGGTGTCTGTGCTGGTATATGCTTACTATAAACATGTACAAGTCGCCATTTACCATTTGGCCTTTTGACACAAACGCCGGTATCAAAAGGAAGATTGCTCTCTCGTACCATTCCAGCCTCGTGCTTAACACGGAAGAACAAAATGTTCTTTAGTGGTGGCCACTGTCGTGTAACAAAGAATTTGGTTCTCGGAACGATGTCAATTTCATGGTGCACACCGCTTTCAGGAGGTGAAACAGACAGTGGTTGTGACACAGTACATCTAGGAATTTATTAACTTAAAGAAAGAATGGATCTGTAGAATCTTTAAGGATTGATGATCTACTTCGCGCGATAAGTGCCGTCTTTGTATCCACAAGAACAGCTTCTTTCGGAAGCGATGAGGAGTTTAACTTAGTATCTGGACGAATGACCACCGTCGCAGATAAGTCACCAGCGTCACCCTCAACGTTGCCAGTCACACTATTAGCAAGTGTAAATAGCTATTCGCTAATACGACTATGTAAAATGATAAGCGCTTCGCGTCTCGCCGTATCCGACTTTAGTCCCTGCTCGCTTGATGTCGATACAACACCATGTAGAGGCCAGAACGCTCATGTTTCTAAGCTTTACTGGTTCTACCACCTTAGTTTGCTCTAAACAAGAGCCGATATTCAGTCCGACATCCAATTAGGACTTTATTGATCATTAACATGTCATTTCACGTGTATCAAACGAGCCGAACCTTGAATTTTTGGCATGCTCTCAGCAGCGATAAAGCTGACGCTCAGTGTGGTGCCATCTCGGCCATCTTCACTCATTTAACTTATATGTGCCAATCCACGTGCATCTACCCTTGACGACTCCGTCATATGCCCACAATGCTAGCAGCATTCAGTGATTCGTTATCACAACGAGTATCACTCACCATTTCACTAACAACGAATGAGTCTCGCTCAAGATTAATGTCCTCAATATTGGAGATATTCAACTCAGACATTTCAATATCAAACACACTAAAGAATTTTGTGGTTCACGACAATAAAGATTTTGTTGCCTAGCAAAGGTGGGCTTATTACTCTTCAAAGTTTCATTTGGAGCATTGCGCGTTGCGTCTAAGGCCTTTGACCTTCAGTCAATTCATGGCTCTTGACGTTCAACCAGACCATATTTAAGGATGGGTTCATATCTCGAATCCAGATCAAATGCGAGACAGCGTTCCATACGGTCAAAGTCCAACCTTGATGCTTAACTTAAATGGAACTTTGGGGGCGGTGAACCGTATCTCATTTACTAAGTGATAAGTGATCAAATCACCTTTATGCGCTCTAAGCGCCTCAGCATATCGCTGATTCCGTTCAAAAAACGCCTTAGAGTAATATTGCAAGACGTTCATGAATCAATAAAAATTGACCATGGCATACTAAAACTTTAAAGTCGCCTTAACGACTAATAATAAGGGTTCTACTCACACCCCGTGTCATTAAGCACCTTGCTCTTTGGGAGGAGGCTTTGTTTGTCGTCACCTCTTATATGTTCCACAGAGCCCAGTCCTTCCCCATTAGGGCGATACGCCCCTACTGGTTTCGGCGTTTTCCCGCACCGTACCAGATTTCTGGTATGAAGTGGGGTTGTCGCTCTTTCGAGATTTATGCGAGCTGCTCAACGGACAAGCCGGACGCAAGTGCTTAGTGTTCCAGCACATAAAAAAGGAGTGGATCCTGCGGCTGAATTTGACTCAACCGGAAAAACTTACCAGGTCCAGAGATAAGTTTGGAGAATTATTGAGAGCTCTTTCTTGATTCTATGGGTGGTGATGCATGGGCGTTCTTAGTTGGTTGAGTGATTTGTCTGGCAACGGATATTCCTAGGCTACTCACAGCTTGATGCTCTTCTTCTCCTCCCTCGGCGAGGTTGAGGTCCATGGTTTCGGGTCTAAGAGACGAGCAGATGTGCTCGCAGAACTAATAAGTGGGTTCCTGTATGCCAGCGCGAGAAAACTTAAAGTCGGACCAAATGCCTTACGCCATATCAACCGCCGCTTCAAAAGTAGCGGGATGGGATCGGTAAACGTTAGTACGGGCAACGCCCGCATTGAGGCCTTTAAATAGACGGTCAATAATACCACTTCTTGCAATCTTGCTGCATAGCAGCGATAAGAGTCTCAACTTCTGGGCATAGCCCCTAGGATCCGTTTACCCTGACGAGCCAATAAGAATCGCGATGGGTAAATTCAGGGGCATTATAGCGTAGTCACCCTTCTCTATTAGCTCGCTGTATTCATCACTACTATGAGGTGATGGCAGCGTGTCGGCTCATTGTAGTCAACAATGAGCGACAGATCATTATCTCCACTGCGCAAGCGGGATGTACTAAATATGAAGTAATATGACCTGCTACTAGGGTGAGAATGACAAAGTAACCCACCCTTGTGTATGTGGTGTATATAGGTACATTCACATTGAAAGGGATGACGTCTAGAGTCATCCGCGAGCAGAGGTATTCGGAACAATACGCTTCCCACATAGGGATGCACATCTACAGAGATGGCATCTATTCATTGATTGAAGATGTTAAATTATAAATCAGTATTATAACTACTTTCTAGATAACAAGTGCGCTCGTGAATACCGCAGCCGTGGCGACACTTGTTCTTAGGGACAAGTTCGTTGTGTGAGGTTGCTTTAGGCGCCCACCAACTGGAAATACTATCCAATATGTGCTTATGCTTATCTATATGTGGATGTACACGGCAACTTGTGCTAGTCTGATAACAGTACTAGTCAGCCTACACGGATTACAGTAAAGATGAGGTGCCTCGGCTACTTCAGGTACATAACGTGCAGAGGAAGGTTCTAAGTAGCCAAGAAGTCTTAGCTACTAAAGGTAAATTCTAAGGCCTTCGAATAGGGAAAAAGTAAGACTGTATTAATATATTAAGTTCTTTAATGAAGATCTTCTCTCTACTGGCTTAACTATATTATTAAAACACTATGCAATGCGCCTCCTTGCGATGCATACTGACATCACCAAAACGATCATCGTCCATGGAGTCATCACAAAATAATTCCGCTTTAAAAGGGTCTGTCGAAGTGTCAAACAATTTCATTACCACCTCTATGGTTGTCATGCTAGAACCCGTAGGTTTTGGCGGACGTGGCCCCGATTGATCTGGAGGCCTTAACAGTTGCCACCGAGTCGGGCGATGACGCTGACTCGGCCTAGTCACTTACAATGGGAGTAGCAAGTAGCCACCTGCAATTGGATTAGCATGTGACTTTTACCAGTCACCTCTAATTGGAATAGGAGGTGACTATTTCCTCATAGAAGACGCATTAGCGTCTATTGAAATATTTGCATCGCTTGCAGCTGCATTGAGCCGTGCAGCTGTCAGTTTTGCTGCCTCACAGGCGACGCGCACGGCTTTCGAAACCATGCGCAATAAAAAGTTGAACTTAAAATAAATCAACAAAAGCTTATTTACTGAGAGAGACATAATAGTACTCTCTGTCATCTTACATCAGTCACGAAGGTGACTGTCTTTAAGAGGGGTGATGTAACGGGGTGTCCTGTTACATAAATACTATCTCCTATTAGAGAATAAATAAATAAATGTCCCTACGAGAGGAAATAAATAAAGAGGTACAAGATTAGGATCTTTATTAATTTTGACTTAATATTCCAGTATTACCAAATTTTGTATAACATTAGTTCAATTGATTAGTTGATTCAAGTTTAAACCAACCCCACCAATCGTTACAAGACACGATTAGGCGTCGCGCACCTGATCGTAAAGGTCACTTTGGTGAGCATGCTACTGATGGTGCTAGTATACATCTCGTATTGGCTCGCTTGTTGAAGACTCGTCGATATAATCGACTTGTTCCTTAGGCAACGGCCATTGCCCGGTCACACATAAGTCGGTGCTGAATTCCAAATCAGTTTCGTGCCCGATGCCCTATGGCCGGTAGGCAGCTTGGAACTTCTTCTGAGATTACGTCACGATTTTTCCACAGAATTACAAAAAAAGGACTGCTTCGAAAGGCATCCTAGCCTTGAGCAGCAAATCTTTTTTTTTGTATGTTCGTAAGACGCTCTTGACCATAAAGGGCGACGAGCAACAGTCAACCGAGTTCTCTTCTGGAACTGGTACGACTCGTTCTTTCCTTAAGTTCGGACGGGAACAGATCCCACGACATTCCCGGAAGTTTCACTATCTCTTCGCATAATCCAAGACGTTCTGAAGCACCCTAACCGAGGATGCCTCCGCCATTTCGTCTTCGACGGCCTCGAACACCTCGTTCGAAGGCCTAACCTATTACGCCCGGACTGCTCCAAATGTCACTCGTCCTTATTTGTCGGGTACTCGTTTTCCGAGTCACCAAGACCTTCGACATGGAAGTAGAAGCCGTTGCTTTCTCGGCTAACACACAACCTCCAGCTGCACCAGTCTCTAGGCTATGTGCCGGTTCTTACGACGCTTAACTTTCTGTCAGCTCGCTATCTACTGCTACAGGCGCTCGGCTCCGTGCAGGAGCATTTGACGCATGCCCACTTGTCATCGTCCTTTCACTACACCCTCCGCCGAAGCCTGATGGTCTCGAGCCAAAGCATGATAGTCTCGGGAAAGAGTCTGGTTCTCACGAACCAGGCCGCCTCTGCAACCTTCCAAGGATGGGATCTTTTGACGAGCTGTCACCAGATCGTTTTGAAGGGACTGATGTGTCCGCTTGTTCGCCAGTTGATCAAGCGCAACTTAAAAGCACAGTTTTTCAACTGGTCACGAGAAACATTTTCAGCCGTCATTGCAAACCCGCAACGACGGGATCGCTCGTGATCAATGTCCTCCCGTAAATAATGGAGGACGTAATCCAAGTCACGGTGTTGGCTCAGGTTCGGCGAACGAGGCGAACCTTCCCCCCACCCCCGCCACATCCATTGACGGATACGAATGTGAAAATTGTTTTCTTCTTGAACGATTTTCGAACCACTGTGAGGTGAAAGGAGTTCGAACGTGTAATCGCGTTTGATGGCGTGGGTATCTACCCTGACATGCTAGGTGAGAGCCTGTTTCCAATTGATGATGACGTTCCGGGTCTTGTTCGACAGTACGACGAGACCCATCCTCATCGACAGAGAGTCCATCAGAGAAAGAGCGCTTCCTGCGCTCGTAAGCATTGAGGTTCTTAATTCCTTCGCGCATCTCACAAGAGATGAGCGTCCTACAATAAAGGTCCTTAAGGGAGTATGCCTCCTTAGGGGCATGACCTGCACCCTTAAAATAACATGGACATGAGTCCTCTTACGAGACGCAACGTACCCTGCCTCTCTAGACAAACGGTGCAGCTTGAAGCGTCTTCTGACTAAACCCGTTTTTCGAACCGGTCACGGAAAGCATCCAGTTTGTCAAGCCAGGCCTCGCGGCCAATGCTTTGCACCTTCCGTACAAATGCTTCCCAAGCTTGGAAAAAGGAAAGTAATCCTTTTGCTCACTTACATGTGTACCAACAATGCCGGAAAGGGCATCGATAAAGAATTTCCTATCGATCTCACCAGGCTTGTGAATCCTGAATGAGTGGAATAACGGAATATGTATCGATCGTTGGTCATACCAGACCAACGAGTGAGTTGCCCTTAGAGGGCAACCAGGACTTCTTTTTGGGAGCGAATTGCAAAGCATCACGGTGCCTCTTCCGTTGGTTCATGTTAACGTTGACGCTAATATTACTCTCGGAGTGACTCTTAGAATGACACCGTCCCTGGTAACTCTCTACGAACTGGGTATGACTTGGTGATGTTTGATAATCCGTCAATGCACCGTGTATGACACGATATCAGTTAAAAACCTTTAGCGGGAGCACATTCTTTTTTTGTGTCCTGCTTAGAGATAGACACTGTGCGTGTTCGCCGGTCTAACCATAGTTAGTGTCTTGCCAACCATGGCATGCCTGGGATGGGGTCAAAGGGACTCTCCATACCTATCCCTGTGAACTTCTTTTTTTAAGGAGAAGTCACTTAAACTGATGGCGAGTTTAACTCGAAATTCCTCAGACTATACGTACGCGACGTTCGCTAAACGAACGGTCGCCTCTTCTCCGTTGCCATCCTGGCAAATCGACTCCTACATCAAAAAATTATCTGGTACACACGAATCCACGAGAAGAGTCATCACATGATCAACGCCTCGTATTCGAGCGCAATGGACCAGCAGGGTTGACGTCCGAACATTCGAAAACTCATGGACTATGCTATCCATTTGTTCAATAACTCTGACCTTAGGGTTACCTGCAGTGTCCGCGTCAGTAGGCGATCCCGCATCTACTGCGCTGTTGCATTTCTCGAAACCCCAGTGGTCGATGCAGAGCTTATGCGTCTTGCACGATGGTTCTTACGATCACCCCTTGAGTAGGGAGCAGCTGGGACTCTGGCATAGCAGCGAGCCATCATATGACCGCGTTTGCCGCAATTGTAGCAGACTAAATGATCGCCAACTCCATAGGAGTGGCATTAAACCGTTCGGCCGACGGCTTATACCAAAGGCAGTTTGTATTGCCTCTTCTATCGTCGGCGGCACCTTTTTAGAAAGGGCCTCTCGCGATGGGCCGTGCCGCAGTCCATTTATGAATGTAACACCTTGATGTGTTCCGGTATCGAACTTACAGTGATGGATGCCGACAGCGAGCGCATCTCCTGTACATTCTTGCAGGGATTACTTCACCCGCTCCAAAGAAGCGCGCCTGAAGCGGCTGATACATGGCGCGAATCTTTGTCTTAAAGATCGCCCATAAAAGGAAACACCTTACCGTCCGCCATAAGCGCCGAATGAGTCTTTTATGAGGATTACCGCGCAAATGCGACATGGCGTACGACACCATCCAGGTGTCATCCTCGATGAACTGCGCCACAACGTATTGCACGGCTAGCAGTCAGTGGACAATCGTGTGCGCTGCAGTCCCATCGAACTTGGGTGGGTCCATCCGAATAAGCCTCGGCTGATACGGCCGGGCGATGAGCATCTCTACAGTTCTGTTGACAGCCTCATTTCGAGCGTGCTCACGCCTAAGTTCATCCTGAGTCTTTAAAAAGGACTCCGTTGCAGCATGGCTATGTGCCTCGGGCGCGGCCACTCGCTGTCCGAGCACAACTGCTCCAACTAAGCAACATGTTGCTCAGGAGGACTGCACAAGATCCTGGCCAGGGCTTGCTCATAAAGTCCCTGTGCCAAGTGCTCAGCCACCTCCTTATGATGTTCGGAGAGGTGAGGGAAATGAATCCAATCAATATTGAGACCCATTCTCGGCGATTGCGGACCAAGACCGACCATTTTATGTGGTCTGTGACGCCAGCGATTTTGCAGTCGGCTATGCGTTAATGGAATATACCACAGATGGCGCAACGGCGTCGTTTGCTATTGTCGCGTCAGCTTCAACCAGCTGAACGCAATTTTTAGTGCATGACAAGGAACTCCTTGCCATGAAATATGCACTGGCTAACTTTAGGGTCTATCTTCTGGGAGATAGACCGTTATTGTTTATACGGACCATGCGTCTTTATGCACGGCCGTAAACAGTCCACACCTTTCGCAAAAAAATGGTAAGATGATTGTCTTTCTTCGCGGAGTACAACTTCTCCGTGGAATACAAACCATCACGACTAATGTCGTCGCTGATGCCCTTTCGCGCCGGTCCGATTTTGAGCCGGTCTGCGTGACAACAGTGAGGATAAGCCTACTGTTGTGTTCCGTAGTCAACATTACTTGACGACGTTGGAAGAGCCTATCAAGAAGATAAGGCTCTTAAAGGGCTGATGATTTACCTTAAAAACTTATCACAGCAATCCTTGAAAGGATTGTCGAAATTGTATACATCCGTTGAGAACTATACACAACACGCAACGGTTTACTGCATTACACAGCCATTGCTGGCGTCACACCACGTGTCGTCATCCCACCCATAATGACTTGCGTCTGCGCATCATGTATGAGTGCCACGATGCACCGATAATTGGGCATCGGGGACTTGAGAAGGCTTATCTCACGATGAGTCGCGACTTCTAGATCGTTAACATGAAATGATAGTATGTTTGCTCTTCCATATTTGGCAGAGTTCCGTTTCTGTCGGTACACCGCATCAGCGATAGAATCCGGTGCGAAATGGCCCCTGCTCCCCTTGAATAAGAGTCACTCTCAAACAAGGTGGGTATACGTGGATGGCGTAAGCCGTTCACGAAAACGTGTATGCTTTCTAGATGCATGCACTGAATTGTTGATCGAAGATTCAGGGATCTCAATTCTTTCAGTTACCCTTAAGATATTCAAAATAGATTTTGCCACGAAAACTCTATTTAGTGGCTCCCACGCGTATTACCCATAATAAATAGAATTCAAATGATATTACCTATTTAAAATATAACAGGGCATTTTAGTCATAATGTGAATTGTACCACATTTACGGTTATTAAACGAAGTGCGCCCCATTACATTCTTCGCTACAAGACATTATTAATAAAAATACGACCGGACCTGGTTTATAACGGGGGGCACCTTTCGCTGGTACTGATAACAGTACTAGTCAACCTACATTGATAACAGGGAAGGTGAGATGTTCATTTACACTGACGTGCCGAGGAAGGTTAAGAGTAGGTTGGAATTCTTAGCTAGTATAGGTCGATAGTAAGGCTTTAGTATAGAGAAAAAGTAAAACTGTATTAATATATATATATATATCTATATATTCGAATTAATCTTCTATTTACTGACTTTAATATAATATTAACTAACAATGTAAAATGCCTCCCTGCGCACCGCCTAGTCGTGTCTTGTAACGATTGGCGGGGACAACTTAAATTAACCAATTAACAGATTGTCTTGTTGTCTCTATATCGGAATTGGTAATATTGGAACTAGTGAGTCAAATTGGAAATAATATTGATGTAGCGGAATACCCGTGACATGGTTTCTCTCCAGCAGCGATAATTTGGCGTGATGAAGCGAATATTAGTTCAGCTTACCCTGTACGAGACGCGATTAAATTCCTTACAGTAGGCTCTCCTTTTGAAAATCTCATCATGTTTTTTTATGATCGAGTCAAAAATGCTGTCGTAGTCATCAGAGACTGGACCATAACTTAATGGGAAATTTTAATCCGTTCAACGAGGCTGCAATATCACGTCTTTGGTTGGCGCTTGCAGAGGAAGTTCAAGAGCTTATATTCTAGCTAAATTTCGAGTAAAAGAGGCCCTTGCTTCACTTAAAAGCGTGGCGGATTCGTGTTCATATAGAATGTTATTGACCCATGTGAATATTTTCGTTGACTGGCTGTACCGGCTAAAGTGCCTAATGTTACACACCCGTTAAGTGGACTTAACGGGAACTACTAGATATGCAGTAATATGACCTGCTACTAGGGTGAGAATAACAAAGTAACCCACCCTTGTGTATGTGATCTATATAGGTACATTCACATTGAAAGGGATGACGTCTAGAGTCATCCGCGAGCAGAGATATTCGGAACAATACGCTTCCCACATAGGGATGCACATCTCCAGAGATGACATCTATTCATTGGTTGAAAATATTAAATTATAAATCAGTCTTAAAACTACTTTCTAGAGAACAAGGGCGCACTGAAGACGGGTAATCGCAATCGTGAAGACGCTTGTTATAAGGTACAAGTTCGTTGTGTGAGGTCGCTTTAGGCGCCCACCAACTATCTCGCTGCACGTTAGAGAAGATGGTCAAGCCGCTACCTTGGTGTGCTTGAAGGTGTGTACTTGTAGTTCAAGGAAGCTGTAGAAGCGCCCGCTTTCACTTGATAGCACCTGTAGTCCTTCCCACGATTCGCTTCTTTGAGCGTGTCAGTAGTGGTATTTCGTTTGCAGCGAATATACACTTTTTAAGATTTGCACACAACTTATGATTACGCATAAGTGGATTAACCTTCTGGACGTGGGTATGATGTACTTTAACATCCGAATTTTGCGTTCATAGCTATGCTATGAACGAAGATGACTTCAAAATGCATCTATGCGAAATCCCGCAACTTTTTTGAACAGATGTTTTACACGTCTTTTGAATATTGCAAGGGCATTACTAAACCCCTGTGGCATAACTAGCCACTCCCATAGCATTCTGCTTGGAATGCTAACTGCTGTGAAAGGGATATCTTGTTCACGCGGAAGGATCTGATAAGATCCATCCATCATATCTATAGACGAAAAGATAGTAATCTTTGACATACCATCAATAATTATGTATCGGCCTTTGAGTCGGTACCGTTACAGCATTTAATTTATGGAACACATGCACAATCCGACACCCTCCTGTTGCTTTAAGCACTCAAAAGGTCAGAGAGCTGTGTGAAGAGGTTGATTCCCTCACGTAGCTCGCTGCTAAGCGATCGGCAAATAATTTGTCGTCGCTAATACTTGTTCACGATGCAGTAACCACTGCTTCATTCCACAGTATCTCGAACCTGATATCAGGTCGATTTCGTGTCAAGTGCTTTTGTCCTTAGGGAACTCGCATGGTACGAATTCGTAAAAACCATTTTGAATTCAAATGCAAAGACTCGCAGGATTGGGACGTAAGACGTTCAATCCGAGTCGACTCATCGATGGCACTTTCGTCCATCGATGAGCTGCTGATAATTCGTTCGTTCTCAGAAAACACTATTGCCGACCAAAAATCAGCCACGTTCTTGTCATCTGGGACAAGTACGCAAATCATCATGACTTTACCACTACGCAGATCAAGCAAGAACCGTTTCAGCTCTAGCGTTGGCAATTGAGTTATCTCCGAATTAATTTTTGGAGGCGCTATCAGATCAAATGTATAAGCGCCTACACTTGACCCGTTGTTTACGTAGACATTTAGTGTCTCAGTTTCCTCTTTGAAGCTTAATTCGAAGGGTACCTGGGAACCTTTGACAACAGGTTTTGAGGACTTATTCCGCTGAATATTAGGGCTTAATCTCTTATCCCCCCAACTACATCTAGTTGTGGTTGCGCAACCACAGCGAGATCCTCTACGATCGACTCTCCAGTCGAGCTTGGACTTTCATACTGTTTCTTATAGACAGGCGTTGGGTATCTTTTTGGGTGTTGCTTTTTTGGGGTAGGTACACACAATGTTTGTGTGTGTGGAGCAACTTTCGTCAAAAGTCGTGCAAATTCGTTTGACGTTGGTGGATCAGTAGAGCTCTCCGCACCTACTGACCCCGACTGTAGGTTGACGATTCGTCTCGTTGCTGCGATTTCGCAGCAGCGTCGGATCCGCTTCCTTCGCTGTTCCTAGCGGGAGGTCGATCGCGTAAGGCCCTACACTAATAGGCGTAGTCGCCCGTCTTCTGACGACGATTGCATTTTTGCAATCTCTTGTACCTTGAAGACCAAAATTCCACGCTCTGTACGTACGAGAGATGTATGGGTTCTGGACCTCTGTTTTTCTTGTCGTCTCGGAGGACGATAAGCTTCAGAGTGGACGAAAGCCTTTTTAAGGCTGAAGTCCTCCTGTTAAGCTACAGATATCGCTTGGTCTAGCGTTTTTAATTATAGCAAGAACGGGTGGGTATTGACAGGACCGTCTGCAAGACCCTTGATGATTATAGATACCTGTGTTTGCTCATCAATAGGGTGACTCACGGTATGATTGACTAGGTATCGTGTATGTTGTGCGTAAGCGTGAAGGCCACGCGTGCCCTGCTTCAAATCCAGGAGCTCGGCTGGAGCTTTGAATTTGGCACGTGGCGGCTCAAACGTTTGCCTGAGCCAGGTCTCAAAGACCTCATACAACCCAAAACCAACGAGTCGTAAAGTTTGAATATAAGTTGACACGTTCAGTTCAGTTGGACATGCCAAATTTACTTTCGTCGCATCGTCATCGATGCGGCGAGCTTCTATGGCATCGTCTAGGATACCAAACCATCTTAAAAGGGAGTCGCCTTTGACGGCCTTAAACTTGGAGATTTCTATCTTTAAGCTTTCGGGTCGACGTGGAAGCGTCGGAACGTTAGCAGCATGTAAATGCTG
Organism: Bremia lactucae; assembly: GCF_004359215.1. Lineage (NCBI taxonomy): Eukaryota > Oomycota > Peronosporomycetes > Peronosporales > Peronosporaceae > Bremia > Bremia lactucae. Next base: position 672,201 of record NC_090619.1, read on the forward strand.
CTGTCTAATTGTTGATCGCCCTGTTCTCTCAACACCGCTGGGTGTTATGAGCCTTGCTGGTGAAGCAATGCTACTTTTTCTTGGACCATCGAGTTCGTGTTGTATGATTTCGGATGTTGCTCGTCTCTTTGTAGAACGAACAACATGGCGCTGACGGCTGGCCCGCCTACGACCGAACTGATGCGTTCGATCGCTCACCATTTAAGGTCACGCAAATGGGTGAACCTTTCACGCATTGCATGATAGCCTTCTTGGGGAGCTTGAAAGCTCTCTCCTTTTTCATCCAACATGTCCATGTTGGATGGTACGTGCGTAGACCGTTGAACGGACTACGAAGTGCTACCAGGTGTAACGGGGCACCCTTTGTACTGATAACAGTACAAGTCAACCTACACTGATTACAGTGAAGGTGGAGTGCCTCGACTTCTTCACGCACACGACGTGCAGAGGAAGGTTCTAAGCAGCTAAGAAGTCTTAGCTACTAAAGATAAATTCTAAGTCTTTAAAATGGAGAGAAAGTACAGCTGTATTAATATGACAAGTTATTTCATAACGATCTTCTATCGAATGGCTTTTGAATATTAATAACTAACTATGCAATGGGCCTCCTTGCGCGACGCCTAATCGTGTCTTGTAACGATTGGCGGAGTCGATTTAAACTCTGTTCAACCAATCAATAGAACTAATGCCTTATTGTGTCAATATTACCAAAGTTGGTGGTATTGGAACTATTAAGTCAAAATTGATAAAAGATATTAATTTTGTACTTCTTTATTATTTTGCCTCATAGGAAATGACCTTTTTTATTTTTCTTATAGGAACTAATATTTTTGTAACCGGACTCCCGTTACAATTGGTCTTTCTACTTTTTTCGATCAAAGAGCACGCTGTAACTTCGAGTATTCTCATAGCCAAAGCTTTCTGCAAAATTTGTCTACTGCTGATTGACCCTCCACGAAATTTTCGTACACACGGATATCATTAATAGTAAGCACCATCGTGAAAAAGCAAAACTAAAATATGGCTCGGCAATCCTACATATACCCATACTTAAGCAAATGTTAAACATATTTATTCTCGTGCTATAATAAGCAAAAAATGATTTGCTTTACAATAATGCAGGTTCCTAATTGCGCAAATTGTGCATGTTGACAACCGCATGTTGTTCCGTACGAGCTTCCGAAATAATGCCAACAAAAATAGTAAAGAGAATGTGGGAACTGAGCGGCACAGCTACGTGTTTGCCCAGGAGATTAAACGATGTGAAGTGCATTCATAATTATTCGTTAACAGCCTGCGTTACCTTTTCTAAAACCTCACAATTCAAGATTTTTATTTTCCGTCAATTCATAGTTTGCAAAACGCCATTTGCAAAAGCCCACGGTACAGTCAGCATCGCAGAGCAAGTAAGTACCAAATCGTTTTTATCCTCACTTAGAAGCATTTACTTGGCTTTCAACTAGAGACCAGTAGCACTCTCGTTACCTATGCGCGCTTGCCTTTTTTTCGACTTTTCGTCGAGTTGACAATAGCAGACACCATCCTAATGCAGTACATATCTGGTCAGATGATAGCGTCAAAATACAACTTAGTAAGACTCTGCGCACCAAAACATGCCGTAAACGATCTGCAATCCATAAAACACAGTTCTTGCAATGGACTCTAAGCGAGCCTGTTGCAAATTTTTAAAGCGCAAAATCTCTGTCGGGTCCATCATGTGCTCATTCCGCATAATGCTGCAGTCACAAGCAGAAACATTCGGAAGAGTCGTCTATCGCTGAGCTTGCACTTGCGTTAGAAATAAAAAACAATGTACTCACCGCCGTGCGTGCCACAACGCCATCGGTATATTAAGGAGGAACACCCAAGGAGCCCAAGCTAACAAGCACAGAAACAAGAGGACACCGTGGAGAATCACCTCCGGGTCTGCTGCAGGAAATACCATTATTTAAATGCATTTGCTTCAAGCATATTGAACATTGCGACCGCATTAAACGCACAGACGAGCTTGTTGAGACGCTTGGCTACATCGGCCGGGTTTAGATGGTCCAGCTCCAGCTCGTCGAGGGTGATTAGCTGCAGAAAATATATGGTCAGCAGCAATAGCCAAGGAGGCAGGGAAGAACTCGTAGGAGATAGGACCACCCGAGACGCACCCAGTAGCCGTTCAGAAACGTGAGCGCTACGATGTCGATAAAGCTCAGCACCGCAACAAGTACTTGCATCGTTGTGCACTTGTAATAAAGATAAATTTAGGTAACCCGCGGATTTTGATAATTTTCTAGCGAATTGTACCGCTAAAGCCAAGTCGCTGAAACAAAAATCTGAATTTCACCAGACATGGTGCTAACCCGGCGTCATGCGTCTCATCATTGTAATGAAATATACATTGTTAAATTCGTTGTTTTATTAGGACAGCGCGTTTTAAGCGGATTCTAACGAGGGCAAGACACCCTGAAACGGGATAAAGTTGCCCTAATGTTACACGGTCCCCGTTAAGTACACTTGGTATACTTAAGGGGATGTCAAATTACTAAATAATAGAAATTAGACCCAGCACTCGGGTGTGGTGCACATTTGTGACCAGCCTTTGTGTATGTGATGCACATGGGTCCATTCACATTAGGAAGGATGACGCCCAGCGTCATCCGGGTGATGACGGCTAGCGTCATCCGTTACGCGAGGTATCTAGAAAGAGACGCTCGCAAATTCAAATTAAGTGTTATCTATAGAGATGACATTTTAATTGGTAAAAAAAGGTATTTATATTTAAATACGATTAAATATAAACAGTCTGAAAACTACTTCCTACTTGGTAAGTGCGCACGAGGAGCCGGATTACCGCTCCCGCGACGACACTTAACCAGAGTACTTAGTGAGTTAGGCGAGGACGCTAACGCGCCCACCACAACTACCTCACTGCACGCAAGAGAAGC
>NC_090619.1:681834-685522 GCF_004359215.1 Bremia lactucae
GACCGATTCCTCCCTCCACGAACAGGACTTGGAGAGCGAGGGACATCACGCGAGTAACGCGGATCCCTCAGCATTATCCGTTCAAAGAGGTCCAAGCGAGTCTTCAGGCGTTCATAACCCTGACAAGCCTTCGCTCGGACATCAACGAGATCCGAGGTCTTGACCCTCGAAAACCGCAATACGTCGTTCAGCAGCGCTTAACGGATGTGACTGAACGGACGAAGGTAAGACATCCGCGAGTAGGTAATCGAGATCGTCACTCCTATCGGGCGTCGCCTGCACTGATGGATGCGGGTGGGAATTAACGCTTCCTTGTTGGAAGGTTGCTTGCTCACCGCTCCGTGAGACAAAGTAATCAGATCCTCGTCCAATAAAAGGTTACCCGAAGAGTTTTGACTCTTTGGAACCGATCGATACCCTACGTATTGATGTGCCCGGCTTGGTGGCTGCCTATGAACAGGAGCACCAGCTGAGGCCTCTTCGCTAGTCTCAAATGGACTAGCAGAGGTAGCGTTGTGAGAAGAAACAGGAGGTACATTACCGCCCATGATTTCTTTCACACGCAAGCGAGCGAAATTAATATGCTGCGATGGCTGTTTCATCGCATCGGAATGCGGATGAATGCGGCGCAGGAATTCCGCCTCGTATTGGTCGGGCGTTTCATTTGAACGCAACACGACCGGGATCGGGAAAATACGCCCAAGCGATTTTCCCTGAGCCCTCCATGATTGAAAGACGCCATAATAATTATGAACGTCTACAAGAGCGCGCTCTAGGAGCGACGCTCTTGGCCCGTTTAAACGAGACCATTTAGATGGAGGGGGCATCAATGAAATGCCACCCGTCACATAGCCACGTTCTAAACGACTGGCTTGTGACACCGACTGAGCACGTTCACGTGTCGTCGGCGGAGCTTTAGGCTCCGAATCCTCTATGTCAGAAAATTATGGATAATGGTTTGACCATAAGGCGTTATGTTCTTACCCAACGGAGAAGCAGCTGCGCCTTTATGGGCAGTGCTCTCATTAATGATCGCTGCGCTATACAGCGCAGACGACGAGACAGCATTAGTAAATGTTGCTGTCTCCATGTCGTGAGCCATGAGAGAAGTTCGGATGGGCAATAATGCGCCATCATCCTTCCTCATGAGCTCATTGTCCGCATCGCTACTATGAGGTGATAACAACGGCGTCGACTCATTCTAGTGGATAATGAGCGTCGAATCAACATCCTCACTGTTAAGGTGGGATGGTTCCTAAAGACCTGTTATTGCGACAGCAGCAGTAGCTGTCGGCGTTTCGACTTATGGATTTGACGCGGCCGGCGTTTTAACGCGGCGTGTACGCTTAGTGTGAGGTTGAGTGGGCGTCTTCGCAGACGACTCACCAACGTGGCCCCTATTGAGTGGCATCTTTGGCGCCGTGTATGGAAACACGTGCGCTAGAATGATTGTGTGAACTAGCGGCGCGTAAAGCTGCTCGCAGTTCCTCTCTCCTCTTTGACGAATTCAAAAAAGTAAAGTCGTTCTTAAAGGAGTGTAACGGGCTAAAGTTGCCCTAATGTTACACAGTCCCCATTAAGTACACTTGGTGTACTTAAGGGATGGTCAACTACTAAATTAAAGAAATTAGTCCCAGCACTCGGGTGTGGTGCACAATTGTGACCAACCCTTGTGTATGTGATGCACATGGGTGCATTCACATTAGGAGGGATGATGCCTAGCGTCATCGGTTACGCGAGGTATCTAGAAAGATACGCGCGCAATACATATTAAGTGTTATCCATAGAGATGACATTTTAATTGGTAAAAAAAGGTATTTATATTTTAATACGATTAATATAAATCAGTCTGAAAACTACTTTCTACTTGGTAAGTGTGCACGAGGAGCCGGATTACCGCTCCCGTGACGTCACTAAACCAGAGTACTTAGTGCGTTGGGTGAGGCCGCTAACGCGCCCACTACAACTACCTCACTGCACACAAGAAAAGCTGGTTTAAACCGCTTCCTCGTTGTGCTAGGGTCTGTGCCTAAGTAGAGCGTGGTCGCATTACGACGTGCCCGCCTACACACCCAGCCACGTAGAATCTGACCAATTAAATTACTTGCTCTTTGCACACACCTAAGTTTGCGATTTCCACCCAGCCAGGTAGAATCTGACCAATCCAATTATGGTGTCATTCTATTGAAACAAAGTTATTACCCCAAAAAAATATGATTGTTTGTTACGTCTGAAACAATAACATACCCCAGCTGTCACGGGGCACCTTTCACTAGTACTGGTAAGTACTCATTAACCTTGCACTGATTATAGTGTAGGTAAGGTGCCTCGAAACTTCACGTACACAAGAGTACAAAGGAAAGCTTCTAAGTAGCTAAGGGTGTAACGGGGTGTATCGTAAAATGAAATTAACACTTAAAGGTTGTTAATTAATATATTATCTAAAAGGTAGAAAATATTTGTAGAATATTACTTTACATGGTAATATTCTAAAAGCTTATCCATTGGTAGATATAAACCATTATATCTACTTTCTCCACGGTCCAGTCAGCGCTGGACGCGCGCAAAGAGAAAGGCAGATAATACTGTATTACATGTTTTGTATTATTTTGTAATTAAGTTAGTATTAAGTAGATAGAACAGAAGAACTTAAATATATTAATACAGATTTTAATTAACCCTCATTAAAGCAAGTGTTTTAAAGAGGGTCTTCCTCTGCACGTACTAGTGTACGTGAAGTGACATGAGGCACCACTCGCACTGAAGCAGTGCGAAGTGGGCTTGTACTGAAGCAGTACAAGTCGGAAGTGCCCTGTTACACCTGGTAGCATTTGGTAGTCCGTCCAAGGACCACAGTTCCATCATTTAACATAATCATGTTTGATGAAAATAGAAAACCGCATCGCGTTTCACGTGATAGCTACTCCCTTCTAAGTGACATAGAAAGGCGTGTGGTCGAAGGAATGAGTTCGACCGTAGGGAATGATGCCATCTTGGCCATGCTATCCGGTTTGGACAGAGATTTCCCCCACTCAGCCATCGCCAAGTTTATACAACATGAACTTGACGAGGAACTTACTAACCCCCTTGAAAACGACTGGAATTGGCCAGTCGGTAATTGCATTCATCTTTTCGGGATCAGGGCGCACGCCGTGTTTTTCGACGATGCACCCAAGAAGTGGTATTTCGCTTGCAGCGAAAATACACTTTTTGAGATTTGCGTACAACTTATGCTTTCGCATAAGTGTAAGAATCTGACGAACGTGAGTTTTATGAGCTTTCACGCCCATCTTTCCGTCCATTGCCGGGCTGTGTACGAATACATCGTCAAAATGACTCGGTCTCAACAGATTCGTTACGCATCTGTTGAATGTTGCAGGGGCGTTACTAAGCCCTGTGGTATCACTAGCCATTCCCAGAGCATCTCACTGGGAGTGCTCACTGCTGTGTACGGGGTGTCTCGTTCTCGTTCACGCATAAGGATATGATAAAATCCATCCATCAGATCCATAGACGAGAAGATGGTACTCTTAGACATACCATCTATAATTACGTCTTTTCTAGGTATCGGCGTTTGAGCCGATACCGTTGTAGCATTCAGTTTATTGAATGCGTGCACTATCCGCCACCCTCCTGTGGCCCTTCGCACATAGAAGGTCGGAGAGCTATGTGGGGAGGTTGACTCCCT
>NC_090619.1:686575-689992 GCF_004359215.1 Bremia lactucae
GTTGTACTAACGACCGTACCACAAGTGAGGCCATCGCACTCACTCGTAGTACATCCACACGCTTGTGGACGCTCCAAGACGTTCATCAGATGGCCATCTGATGAACAAGTGGCAGGCATCTTTACGGATCGATGCTGCCAGCTGATCCTTGGCTCGTATTTTCTGAGCCAAGGTAAACCTAGGATGACATCAAATTTGTCATCCAAATCCAGTACGATGAAATCATCATCATACTGTAAATCTCTTAACGTGTAGTGAAATTTCACTACGCGTTTCATTACTGTTATCGATGCGCCTGTCGCTAGACGCACCGTCATCCTCGTTGGAGGGATGTCGCGCTCACATATTTGAGTCTACGACCCTCTAGCGACTGGCGATGAATAAAGTTATTTGACGCTCCACAGTCCACTAGGGCTCTAAGTACAAATCATTTTTCACTTTTTACTTCAAGGTGATCAGGGATACCTCATCACCAGGTGCAGAAACACATGTTGATTGTGTGCCTAGAGCAACTTTCGTCAAGAGATTTGCAAATTCTCTTGAGGTTGCTGGATCAGCAAGGCGTTGCGTTCCTTCTGACCCCGACCATTTTTTGGCGGTCCACCTCGCTGTTGCGATTACGCAACAACGTCGAACCCGCGACCGTTGCCCTTTTTGGCATTCGGTTCATGACTACGTTCAGTACTTTTCGGTACTGGGCGTGGGGCACTACCCTCGTGAGCGTAGTGTCCTAATTTTTGACAGCGATTGCACTTATGCAATTTAATGTTCGAAAAGCGAGGTTTCTCGCTTTCGATATAAGAGAGGTCCAAAAGTTCTGCTCGTGTCGTCTTGGAGGACGATGCGATGACGTACTAGCTTGAGCCTGTCTCAAGCTAAAGTCCTCCTGTTCCGCAACGGATATTGCTTCTTCAAGCGTATCCAGTTCCAAGCGGAACGGGTGTGTCTTTACGGGACCATCCGTAAGACCTTGCATGAACACCGTAATCAACGTGTGTTCATGAACTGGGTTGTTGGTGATACAACTCGCTAAAAGTCGTATGTGCTGGGTGTAAGCGTGAACAGCACGCTTGCCTTGCTTGAGTTTCAGAAGCTCTGATCGAGCTCTGAACTCAGCCCTAGGCGGTTCAAACGCCTGTTTGAGCCGGGCTTTATAAACCTCTAGCGACCCAAAGACATCTGGATCGCGCAACTTAAGGCCTAGTGCCCAAGATTTGTCACGACCTGCCAAATTTGACTGAGCAAATGCGACTTGCTTTGCTCGTCGACGATGTGACGAGCTTTTATGGCATCGTGCAACTCGACAAACCATCTTAAGAGGGAGTTCTCTTCGACTCCCTGTACTAAAAGATGTCTATCTTTAAGGTTTCAAGGCGACGCGTGTGCGTCATCCCAGTACAGGGGTCTGTACGTGTTGTAACCTCAACTGTTCTGCCTGTTGGAAGCCTTGCTAACTGAAAACCTGTTAAATATATTTGACGAATTTTGAATAACGTCAAGACTATCCTCATAATTTATTAAATGTTTATTACAAGAATCTATTATTAAGCAAGGCTCCCTTCTCCTTCGCCTCGTCAAGTTCATGTTGTATGAACTTGGCGATGGCTGGGTGGAGGAAATCTCTGTCCAAACCGGACAGCATGGCCAAGATGGCATCATTTCCTACGGTCGAACTCATTTCTATGTCACTTAGAAAGCAGTAGCTATCACGCAAAGTGCGATGCGTATTTCTATTTTCTAACATGATCATGTTAGATGATGGAACTGTGGTCCTTGGACGGACTACAAAGTGCTACCAGGTGTAACGGGGCACTGCCGACTTGTACTGCTTCAGTACGAGTCCACTTCGCACTGCTTCAGTGCGAGTGGTCCCTCGCGTCACTTCACGTACACTAGTACGTGCGGAGAAAGACTCTTTTTAAAACACTTATTTTGAAGAGGTTTAAAAGCAAACTGTATTTAATATAATGAAGTTCTTCTGTTTCTATCTACTTAATACTAACTTTTAGTTATAAATTAATAAAAAACATGTAGTAAAGTCTTATCTCTCTCTCTCTCTCTTTGCTCCAGTGCTGACTGGACCGCGGAGCAAGTAGATTTAATAGTATATATCTACCAATGGATAAGCTTTCCGAATATTACTGTATAAAGTAATATTCTCTAAATATTATCAACCTTTTAGATAATATATTAATTAACAACCTTTACGTGTTAATTTCATGTAACGACACACCCCGTTAAACATGTTCTTATGAAGGTCTCAATAACTTCAGGCGACGCTCACAAAGCTTGCCAAGGTTTTGGCTTCGCTAAGGTTTTGCTTTCGTCATGGACCAGATCATTAAAGGTAACAGGAAATTCTTTGCAGGTGAAGACGCTGGGCAAAATTGTAGTGTGCATCGTGGCTGACGGTCACGAGCAAATACACGATGTAGGCGGGCACGTCGTAATGCGGCCACGCTCTACTTAGCACACACCCTAGCACAGCGAGGAAGCGGTTTGCACCTGCTTCTCTTGCGTGCAGTGAGGTAGTTGTGGTGGGCGCGCAAGCGACCTCACCCAACACACTAAGAACTCTGGTGAAGTGACGTCACGGGAGCGGTAATCCGTCTCCTCGTGCGCACTTACCAAGTAGGTAGTAAATTTCAGACTGATTTATATTTAATAGAATTAAATACAAATACCTATTTTTACCAATTAAAATGATATCTCTATAGATATCATTTAATATGTATTGCGAGCGTATCTTTATAGATACCTCGCGTAACTGATGACGCTAGCCGTCATCATGGATGACGCTGGGCGTCATCCCTCCTAATGTGAATGCACCCATGTGCATCACATCCACAAGGGTTGGTCACAAATGTGCACCACACCCGAGTGTTGGGTCTAATTACTATTATTTAGTAATTGACCATCCCCTTAAGTACCAAATGTACTTAATGGGGACTGTGTAACATTAGGGCAACTCTAGCCCGTTACACCATCCCCCTCTTTAAGAACGAATTTACATTTTTAAATTCGACAGAGTAGAGAGAGGAACTGCGAGCAGCTTTACGCGCCGCTAGTTCACTCGATCACTCTCGCGCACGTGTTTCTATACACGGCGCCCAAGATGCCACCTAAAAGGGGCCACGTTGGTGGGTCGTCTGCGAAGACGCCCACACAACCTCGCACTAAGCGCACGCGCCGCGTTAATTCGCCGGCCGCGTCAAATGCCTTAGTCGGAACGCAGACAGCCACTGCGGCTGTCGCGTTAACAGGGCTAAAGGATCCATCCCACTTTAACAGTGAGGATGTTGATCCGTCGCTCATTGTCGACTACAATGAGTCGACACCGTTGCCGTCACCTCATAGTAGTGATGCGGACAACGAGCTCATGAGGAGTGATGATGCGGCATTATTGCCCATCCAAAC
>NC_090619.1:692097-694487 GCF_004359215.1 Bremia lactucae
TGTGCTTTCGCACTAGACACACTTTCCTGGTGTCTAACCTCGAAGTCTGGTCTGCGCGATAAAGCGTCAGCCAAGACATTCGACTTACCCGGCTTATATTCAACTTTGAAATTAAATTCAGAGAAGAATGTGAGCCATCTTGCCATTCTAGGCGAGAGGTGCGGTGAGTTTATTGCGGTCCGCAGTGATGCGTGATCCGTATAAACCACAAATGGTTCGGTGCCCAATAGGTGCACACGAAACTTGACAAGAGCATACTTTATTGAAAGTAGCTCTTTGTCATGCACAGAGTAATTCAGTTCCGCGGCTTTTAATAACCGGGACTGATAAGAGATGACGCGGTCAACGCCGTCGTCATCCTTCTGCATGAGCGCGCTGCCCATTGCAAAATATTGCATCGCAGACGACGCTAAGGGGCTTCATCGCGTCTGGCAATGCCAAGACCGGTGCCTATTCAAGAGATTGTTTAACTGATGCGAGCGCATCATCTTGTTCTTTTAACTAAACCCATTCTACCTCCTTTTTAAGGAGGTCAGCTGTTGCTCAGCATAGTTCTTGCTATATGTATGCAAGTAATTAGCGAGCCTTAAGAATTGGCGCAAATCCTTCACATGCCGTGGGAATGGCCATTCATTACCGATTTTACCTTGTCTGGGTCTGCTCGTACACCATGTGTACCGAGCTTATCCAAAGGTCTCTCGTTTAGACGTGCCTTTGATCGTCGTAACCTGTCGGGTACTCGCTCTTCGAGTCACCACGACCTTTTTCTGGGAAGCGGGTGCCGTTGCACTCCTGGCTAACGTACCCCTTCCAACCGCACCAGGCTCTAGGCACTGTGCCGGCTTATGCGACGCATGACTTCCTGTCAGCTTGCAGTCTACTACCACAGGTTCTCGGCTCTGTGCAGGACATTCGGACGCAAGACTTCTTGTCATCGTCCTTTTCTCTACCACAGTCTACACGAGCTGGGTAGGAATTGGTGACGTTTGACTTCCCGTCAACGCACCCTCAATTGTGTTCGACGCGACTTCAGTTGCATAGGCCTCTCGCAGGAGCACATCCTTTCCGGTGTCCTGCGTAGAGTTCACAACTGTGCGTGTACGCCAGTCTATCCATGGTTGGTACTTTGCCAACCATGACATGCCTAGGATGAGGTCATACGGACTCTCCATACCTAGCACTGTGAACTTCTCTCTACAAGGGAAGTCACTAAAGCTGAAGGCGATTTCTGCCTGAACTCCCTCAGATTTTACGAGCGCGCCGTTCGCTAAACGAACGGTCGCCTCTTTTCGCTTGCCATCCTGTCAAATTGACTCAAGCGTCGCCGGACTCTGTTGTTTAGCAGCAAGTTTTACAATATTTTGTGATGCACCCGAATCCACAGGAGGGTCATCATATGGTCATAGCCTCGTACTCAAGCACTATAGATCAGCCTGGTAGAGGTCAGGGACTGTGCTACCCATTTGTTTGATAAATCAGAACTTAGGGGTGGCTTCAGAGTCCGCATCAGTAGGGCATCCCGCCCCTACTGCGCTCCTGCATTTCCCGACCCCTCAGTGGTCGATGCAGAACTCATGCGTCTCGTACGCTGGTTCTTGCCATCGCCCTTTGGGTTTGGAGTCCTCTTGCTGGGCATCTTCGCCCCAGCAGGGACTCTGGCATAGCAGCGAGCCATCATATGGCCGCGCTTGCCGCATTTAGAACAGACAACGTCTGCATTGCCCAACTCCATGGGAGTGGCATCTGTCCTCTCGACCAACGGCTTATACCAAGCTGTCGCCGAGGCACTGTTGTAGGATTGTTCCTCAACTAAGGCAATTTGGATTGCCCTTTCCATCGTCGACGGCATCTTTCTTAAAAGGGCCTGTCGCGATGGGCCATGTCGTAGTCCGTTCATAAACGTGGGCACCTTAATGTGATCCGGAATCGGACCTACGGTTATGGATGCTGACAGCGAGCGCATCTCTTGCACATACTCTTGCAGAGATCGCTTCGCCTGCCGCGCCCCAAAGAAGTACGCCTGAAGCAACACTTCGTTGTCCGGCGGCTGATTCATGGCGCGAATCGTTTCCTTAAAGATCGCCCATATAGGGAACGCTTTTCTGTCCGCCATAAGCCACTCTGAGGCCTTCCAGCGCAGATGCGACATGGCGTACGACACCATCCGGCTGTCGTCCTCGACGAGCTGCACGACACCGCATTGCTTCACGGCGAAAAGCCAGTGGACATTCGTATTCGCTGCAGCTCCATCGAACTTGGGCGGGTCCATCCGAATGGGCCTCGGATGATGCGGCCGGGCAGAGAGCATCTCAGCAGTCCTGTTGAGAGCCTCGCTCCGAGCCTGCTCATGCCTCAGCTCATCCTGAGTCTGAGTGACGGACTCCGCCGCA
>NC_090619.1:695608-709983 GCF_004359215.1 Bremia lactucae
GCAGAACTCATGCGTCTCGCACGCTGGTTCTTGCCATCGCCCTTTGGGAAGGGAGTCCTCTTGCTGGGCATTTTTGCCCCAGCAGGGACCCTGGCATAGCAGCGAGCCATCATATGGCCGCGCTTGCCGCATTTAAAACAGACCACGTCTGCATTGCCCAACTCCATAGGAGTGGCATCTGTCCTCTCGGCCGACGGCTTATACCAAGCTGTCGCCGAGGCACTGTTGTAGGATTGCTCCTCAACTAAGGCAATTTGGATTGCCTCTTCCATCGTCGACGGCACCTTTCTGAAAAGGGCCTGTCGCGATGGGCCATGCCGTAGTCCGTTCATAAACGTGGGCACCTTAATGTGCTCCGGAATCGGACCTACGGTTATGGATGCGGACAGCGAGCGCATCTCTTGCACATACTCTTGCAGAGATCGCTTCGCCTGTCGCGCCCCAAAGAAGCGCGCCTGAAGCAACACTTCGTTGTTCGGCGGCTGGTACATGGCGCGAATCTTATCCTTAAAGATCGCCCATGAGGGGAACGCTTTTCTGTCCGCCATAAGCGCCGAGTAAGCCCACTCTGAGGCCTTACCGCGCAGATGCGACATAGCGTACGACACCATCCGGCTGTCGTCCTCGATGAGCTGGGCGACACCACATTGCTCCACGGCTAAAAGCCAGTGGACAATCGTGTGCGCCGCAGTTCCATCGAACTTGGGCGGGTCCATCCGAATGGGCCTCGGATGATGCGGCCGGGCAGAGAGCATCTCAACAGTCCTGTTGAGAGCCTCGCTCCGAGCCTGCTCATGCCTCAGCTCATCCTGAGTCTGAGTGACGGACTCCGCCGCAGCATGGCTCTGTGCCTCGGACGCGGCCCTCCGCTGTCCGAGAACGAATGCCTCAAACTGCTCCAACTGAGCAACATGTTGCTCAGGAGGACTACCCAGGAGCCTGGCCAGGGCTTGTTCACCAAGTCCCTGCGCCATAAGCCCTGCCACCTTTCGATGATGTTCGGAGAGGTGGGGAAAATGAGCCCAATTAATATTGAGGCTCATCCTCACGTACACACGCAGAGATGCGGGTCGCGGGAAGGATTTCAAGTGCTACCAAGTGTAGGCGGGCACGTCGTAATGCGGTCACGCTCTACTTAGACACACCCCCTAGCACAACGAGGAAGCGGTTAAACCTGCTTTTCTTGCGTGCAGCGAGGTAGTTGTAGTGGGCGCGCAAGCGACCTCACTCAACACACTAAGTACTCTGATTAAGTGTCGTCACGGGAGCGGTAATCCGTCTCCTCGTGCGCACTTACCAATAGGAAGTAGTTTCTAGACTAATTTATATTTAATCGTATTAAATATCAATACCTATTTTTACCAGTTAAAATGTCATCTCTATAGATATCATTTAATATGTATTGCGAGCGTATCTTTATAGATACCTCGCGTAACTGATGACGCTGGGCGTCATCCCTCCTAATGTGAATGCACCCATGTGCATCACATCCACAAGGGTTGGTCACAAATGTGCACCACACCCGAGTGTTGGGTCTAATTACTATTATTTAGTAATTGACCATCCCCTTAAGTACCAAATGTACTTAATGGGGACTGTGTAACATTAGGGCAACTCTAGCCCGTTACACACGATGAGGTGCTTACGTATCTGAAAGCCATTGGACTGTACAGCGAGGACTTGTTCACGATCATAGTTCGGGCATTGTACCCAGTGCCACTTGTTTGAGCAAACGCTGCAGCTTGTGAAAAGTAAGAACTTATCCCCTTTCCAAACGATTTTTGCTTTGAAGGATCGTAAGGGCAGTAAACTTAACTCGAACCACTAGTTACTTAATGCAATTGCGGAAAAGATTCAGCCGAAGATCACAGCACTGATGGATGTTGGCACTATGCTTAACAAAAAAAATTGTCAGCAATTTATCTGCCGCTCTCGGCACTTGAGCGCAACCATCAGATTGGAGGAGCCTGCAGACAAATTGCGGCAGCGTAATACCTTCAGAGCATAAGCAATTGGATCATTCCTGCTCGTAAATTTTAAGTACAAGATTAACAATATATTGAAAAATCAATGGAAAGCTGTTTCGGCTTCATCAGCGTAATTCCTGGTGCTTTCTCTGTCTACCGATTCAAAGCCATTCGTGAAGCTCCACTAAAAGCGTGCTTTAAGACGCTTCACACCGAACTGGCGTCTTCGGATATTCGTTAGAAACACGTACCTTGCAGACATAATTTTGACATTCGAAGTTGTGGCACAGAAGAACTGCGGACTTTGCATTATGGAAAAGATGCTGTGGCTCGAACTGATGTACCACAATACCTTATTGCATTGATTTCAGAGCGCAAGCGCTGGCTCGACGGCGCTCTTTGTGCCAAGCTTTTCAGTATCTCGAATTGGAATGTAGCCTCTCGTGCATGTGCAAGATGACCCTCTCGACTTTCTACCTGTATTTTCTGCTGATTACGGCATTTTTGTTTTTTATGCCGGCAAACTTCTACTTGATGCTCTATTTAATTGTATTTCATCAAGGCTCCAGCAAAACGACTTGATTTGTTGACACGTCTCAGTACACACAAGCGGTGCAGGGTGGTACAGTGAAAATTAATAATTGGTTGTATTTAAATCGGCTACTGGCTGGATTTATTATGACTGCGTCGTGTCTGGTTGGGCTTGGAGTGTACATGCCAATGCAAGTTAATGTTCAGACCGTCGTGCACACAACTCTTACGGCTGGGGTCTTTGTCATGGGTCAGCACTGCATGGCGAACTTCATCCCATTCTTATTGTGTGACGCAAACTATATAACACTGGTTTTAAGCTTCGTAATCATTTGTACGATTTATTCATTTTGCAACCTACACAATTTGTCATGGAGCACCAAGGGCTTGCATTGCTATCCATTAGTAATTGCTTCTCTAGAAAACAGTGGGATGGGCGCCTGCAAAGGTGGCGTTGCTATGCACTGCGCTATAGAGAAGAGTTGTCGTGAAGAAATTGGGCTTCTGGAGATCAGGAAGGATAGTTTTGAGGCGTTTCGGTTAGGTATTTTCTTATCTATTTCTTGCCGTTTGTGTGGTGTATTTCTCCTCTTCGTCCGCGTTCCTTCCGAGAATATTCAACCTTGTAGCTCGCATTAATTCGTGCCGCTGCTTGATTTCAATTGGCCACTGCCTTTACACCCACACTATTGATCTCTGTGTTAGCGTGTATTAATACATTAAAGTATCAATGGTACCGACTGCTAGCTGGAAATCTCGTCAATGCAGTCCTTTCTGCGAACGATCTCTGCTCCGACTTTTGTATTTGCAGGAATCGGACATTACAGCAGCCTTTTATGGAAGTTGCGCTGAAAAAGCAAAAAGGCTCACTGTGAAGAATATACACCTGGTGATAGTATTGTGAATAGTGAGCTGAACAACCCGTCGAAATTTAGTCGAATTGCCGCGTACTGTGAGAAAACAATCACTCGGAAGCCGCGACACATCATGAAGCGCAGGTCTTCCGCGAATTTGCGACTGCGTCCGAGCTTTTCAAAGAACAATGAATGAACCCGGTTCATAAAACCTTGGATTTGCTGGATTCGACGGCCCGAGTATTTCGATCTTTAACTCTTTGACGGGCTACTCTTGCTGTTAGCGAGGGGAATACACGGCGCACTTTGGTAATCTCGGGGACGGCTCGGTCATGATGCTTGAGTATTCGAGTCCAGTCCCAGTACGATAGAAATTCGTCTGCAACCAAGTACGGCACTTTGGCAAACCAGAGCTAGAGACTGTAGACGACGGATTATAGTAAATTCGACATGCGATCGCGATAAACCCTGCTCATTCCACAGGCGACTTCAAGAAGCGTCATGTGATTACTGACTCACGTTGCCGTAGGGTGAAGAGAAGCAGCTCCGTTCACGGATCGATTGTCAATGAAGGTGGTGGTTCAAGTGGCATAGCTTGCAGGTGAAAACAGGAGTGAAAATGAATGAAACGCTTTCAGATTGACGACAGGATAAATTTATATTTACGCGTTCTGATTGGCTATAAGTTGGGGCGGCGGCGAAGGCTATTGTTGGAAGAATTTTAATCGTATTTGGCAATTAACGTTATATCGAGACTATTTCTTTTGGGCACCCAGAATTTATAGGTGACAGTTGACCACTTGAACGCGCACCCCCTCTGTAACGGAATAAAGTTGCCCTAATGTTACACAGTCCGTTAAGAACACTCGGTGTACTTAAGGGGATGGTCAATTACTAAATTAAAGAAATTAGACCCAGCACTCGGGTGTGGTTCACATTTGTGACCAACCCTTGTGATTGTGATGCACATGGGTGCATTCACATTATGAGGGATGACGCCTAGCGTCATCCGAGATGACGGCTAGCGTCATCCGTTACGCGAGGTATCTAGAAAGATACGCTCGCAATACATATTAAGTGTTATCTATAGAGATGACATTTTGATTGGTAAAAAAAGATATTTTTAATTAATACGATAAAATATAAATCAGTCTGAAAACTACTTCCTACTTGATAAGTGCGCACGAGGAGCCGGATTACCGCTCCCGTGACAGCACTTAATCAAAGTACTTCGTGCGTTGGGTGAGGTCGCTAATGTAACGGGCTAAAGTTGCCCTAATGTTACACAGTCCCCGTTAAGAACACTCGGTGTACTTAAGGGGATGGTCAATTACTAAATTAAAGAAATTAAACCCAACACTCGGGTGTGGTGCACATTTGTGACCAATCCTTGTGGATGTGATGCACATGGGTGCATTCACATTAGGAGGGATGATGCCTAGCGTCATCGGTTACGCGAGGTATCTAGAAAGATACGCGCGCAATACATATTAAGTGTTATCCATAGAGATGACATTTTAATTGGTAAAAAAAGGTATTTATATTTTAATACGATTAATATAAATCAGTCTGAAAACTACTTTCTACTTGGTAAGTGTGCACGAGGAGACGGATTACCGCTCCCGTGACGACACTTAACCAGAGTTCTTAGTGTGTTGGGTGAGGTCGCTAACGCGCTCACCACAACTACCTCACTGCGCACGCAAGAGAAGCAGGTTTAACCGCTTCCTCGCTGTGCTAGGGTGTGTGCCTAAGTAGAGCGTGGCCGCATTACGACGTGCCCGCCTACACTGTCTCTTGGCGTCATGGAACCTTTAAGATCCGAGCAAATAAACCCGCCAATTCGGTCGACGGTAGAGTATGCCCCAGTATCTTGTGTTGGCTGTCGGTTTTCGCTTTGTTTGCCATGTGCACATGTCGAACAGCTTACGCGTGTGCGATCAGTGAGAGCGATTTCCGACGCCAAATTTTGAGCCAGTCTCTTGATGGCACCATAATGCAGGTGGCCTAAGCGTAGATTAAATATAGCCTACCCCGTTGAGGTTCGTCTTAGGTATCAGAATGTGACTCGACGTTTCTCACAAATGCCGCTAAACTTAAATTACGAGGTTGCTGCCGTGTTTGTAAAACAGTGGCCTGAACCATAAGTATACTTTGCGATAGCTCCACGTTAAAAATCACCCATTTTCCGTGACACGGAGTCACGCTGTGTACCACGATGACTTAGTAAATACCATTTAGCATCCAATTTTCCATGTAAAACCAAATTGTGAGCAAGCCCGACCGCAAAATAAACTTCGGTAAGCTTTACACTGTGTGTCTTGCCAACCGCAGATACTTGCAGTATCACATTATCCACTTTGCTGATCATAAGCTCTTCTCCATTATGCTGAATACACACGCTTTGGCATCTTTAACGTCTTCCAACCAAGATTCATCGCTGCATAAATGACGGCTTGAACAACTATTCAATATCCAGCAGTCATTGTGAGATACTCCCTGTGATGATATCGCCAGCGTAAAATTTGCGTTACCTTTAAAACTTTCCTGTTGCGATTAGGACACATCTGTCTTAAAATGTCCAACCTCGCCACATTCATTACATCTTCGAGTCTCACGATATCGCGGCTCTCGGGCGACGTTCGCAGCATATGCTGTGCTGGTCTTCTAGCATCGTCCATGTGGTGGTGATACACTGGTGGAATAGCGTGGTGATCGCTCACGGTGGCGGTGTAAACTCTTTCCAACCGCGACCGTGGTAATTTATGATCGTGTTGCCCGTGTCCAATGTATCCTGGCGGCTCCGCAGGCCTATCCGCCTTGTTCATTTGAGGTGACCCACTCAGCGCACTCGATATGCATTCGTGGCCCACGAACCTGTCCCGATGTAAACAAATTATCTCTTGATGACATCTGAACATCTTTTACAATTTTGTTTACACATGGCCCTCCTTTAATCTTGCTTTGTGATTCTTCCAAGTGATCCAATTGTCCCATCAACCCACGCATGAGCTGTAACATCTCACTGTCTTCGGCACGTCGCTCCTTGACTCCCGTGCCCACCGAATATTCATCTCCGTCGCCCGTAGCAACGTACGCAACCTTTTCCTCGTATTCTTCTACCTCACCAATTCGCCCGCGCCTCGGCGCAGCACTTGACGATGAAGCTTGACCTCGGGCGGCAGTGTCATCATCGTCCGAGCCTGTTGGGCTCATAACCTATTGAACAGACAAGCTTGACGCAGAGACGGCCCTCGGACCGCCGGTAGTTATTAAAGGTAAACGGGGAAGTGTTAAATAGCCAATCGTTCTAGCCTATGCACTTGCATGATCATGCTCCTCAATAGGATGGAAACACGGCGCGCACCGCACTAAGGAAATCTCAGCCAATCTCTACACGCACCAACTTCAACGTCAATTTTTAACACTACATCCCCGACCAAAACGACCATTAGTCGGTCCGTATTGTTGGAATGGTCCGAAGGCTGTTACAGTCGCCGACAAAACACCCTCGTACCAAACATTAGCGGCACATGTTGCGCACTACCTGTTGGCCCAGTACCATAAAAACTTGCGGAGCACAAAAAGCCATTTAAAGATAATGTGCCGTCACATAAATAAATTCGAGTAAAGTTAATGACATAATTTAGATCATTTAATCCCAATACATGCATAACGTTAGTAAATTGATACCCAGGATGCTTAGAGAAAATGATAAAAATATAGTTTTGTGTAACGCGTCAAATATAAAACATTACGCAAATAACAAAAATTGCAGCACACCATTCAAATTCGCTACTTCACTTATGAACATGACTTGCACACGCACGCCGCGTGAGCTGGTTGCCGCATGTATGGATCATATTGCGTTAGAAGGTAATGCCGGTATCTCAATAGCATTACTTTTTTCTAGAATAGAGCCGAGCAACGATGTGTCCGTGCGTCGGCAAGTGTGGCGGCTACTGCGCTCGTGTTGTGGTGTCTTGCGCTTCTTTCGTTGTGCTGTACCCGTGCACACGCCCAGCAAGAAGCGTAAAAGAGTTGAGCTGCTCCGAGATAGCGACGATCCGACTGCAATGGCACTTAGGCGCGAAGTGCTGGAATCCGTGGTATCTTCATTGTCGATCGAGTATCCGACGCTAACGGTCGATGAATTGGCCCTGCTAAAGTACGAAGATATAAATGATGATCAGAATGGTATGGTCATTGTAATTGCATGCAAGGAGCTACGCCATCGAGCGCTTAACATTCCGGTGAAGGCTATTGCCGCGGATCTCGGACCCGACCACTTTGGTATTCTTGAGGCTGTGGGCCATGCTCGTATAAAGGGCGTTACAGTAACAACCTTAACCAATCACTTAAGCGGTGGAACTGTGAAAAGGCTGCATAATTGCCTCGATACGCTGATCTCATGTGGATTGGTGGTCAAGCGGATGATGATCGTAGCCAAGCCCACAATGCGGCGTCTTAATATTATCCACTTACCACGGTTTGCCGCAAAATTTCGCCCTCAAATGTATGACGAGTCAGCAGGGTTTGAGTCAGACGAGCAGAGTAGAAAAATTCTATGTGCGGCAGCAAAAATATATATAAAAGGACTGCCGACACAATCATCGGTGTTGTCAGATCTTGGACGTGACCTTTGCTTGCAAAAACGCCATCTGGAAGTGCTGCGCTCACAAATAACGCAGGAGTGTAAGGTGGATGACAATTACCCTCTGGAATTGTTCCAGGCAGTATTGCAGCCGTCGCGTAGTGCCAGAATCGAGCCTAAAATTCTTAATTGCGTACGATACAAACCGTTTGTCGCACGGAAAAACTCGGCATTCCGCCGAGGTATTATTCTAGAGCTTGGTTTGCTTCGCCAGATTTTTGAAACTATCAAAGATAGTGCGGAAAAGGGAACTACGATTATCGACTTGCGAAAGCAGCTTGTGCTGCCAGGAACCAAGTTGCCCTATAAAATGATGGGCGTCTTAGCAGGGATGTATAGCTTAAAGGCTGAATCCATTATTTTGGGGAAAAACAAGGCTTTTCGATTGTACCTCGAATCGACGGCGCCCATTTTCGATATCAGCAACAGCAATAAAGAAAAACAATCAGTGGAATATGCAGAAAATTGCTTGCTACAAGCTAGTCAGCCAAGGAAAGTCTCGAACGACGATAACGAAGAAGCGATCGGAATAATGAGGAAACAAGCTTTTCCACTTCGAGCCACTAAAGCCTTAAAAGATGCACTTGGTGCAGAAGTTGAAGGCACGAGCACACGACGCCGCGAACATATTTTAGATCGCCTTGAAGACGAAAAAATCATCAGTCTGTCATCGCTGCGTGACAGCGTTTTTAGTATGGAGAAGCAGCGCGCGGGAATGAAATTGTTCCCCGGTTCTGAGGATAGTAATTCTGAGAATTACCGCAATGTCAACTGTCTAATGTCGCCCGCTGCAGTAGGAAAAGTTGACACCAGGTCGATTTTTCGCATTGCAATGGAACTTGAGCACGCAAAAAAATTACGGCTTTTGCAGCTTCCGTTACCAGCACGTAATGTTTCAACTAAGTTTCGTGCACTCCGATGTATAGTTGCACCTGGCTATGAGCATAACGATGTATTTATACAAGGTTTTGTGAAAAATTATTGTCGCGATGAGCGATTGCGGCGCATTTACCGAAACGCTGATCAAAATGAAGTTGTTTGCTTTCACAAATCTGAAAATGAGAAGGATTATGATATTAGGCACTGGTCATCTCGCAAAATAGTAAGAACAAGTTTAAGTGCTACTGAAGCAAAAGCCGGAGTTTTGAAGGAAGTGATTCTGAAATCAAGTGATGGTCGTGAAGGTCAAGCAGCGAAATCTGAAGTAATAAGCCAATCTCTCGTCATGAAGACAAAAGCGAGCAAGCGAGTATCGTGCCCACGGAGAGAAATTAGTTACAGAATCCGACGCTTCATTAGCCAGCACAAATCTGGAATTCACAGCCAACAATATCGAAAGCTGGGGTTCGCTTACGGAGTCATGTATCGATGCAAAGCTCTGCATCGATTTTTGTTCGATGCTTTGCATGAAAAAAACGGATCTAATTTTCATTTGTCTGTTGACAGAAACATTTCATCTGCTCCGGACTTGAACGATGACGTTAGTGGTGACACTTATTCAGCTAGCCCACCAGACAAAGTTTCTTTATCTGGAATTGTGTTCTCGCGCGAATCAGTATTGCATTCGATGCCTGTCCACCTATACATCCAAATTTTCTCGGGTGGAGAAATTTTGACTGATGAAGAATTCCTAATCATTGAGAAAGCTGTTGCCCACCAGCGCTCGTTCAAATCTATTCCGTTGGCACTTCGTGATAAAATTTGGTGTCACGAGTCTCAACGCACGGCGAAAGTTTTAGGCACTCTAGCAGATTTGGGGTTAGTACAACCACACAAGATTGGAATGAAGCATCTAGTCAAAATTCTTAGAGCTGGATACACTGATGGACGAGATGGTGTGCTTGCACGGGCGCTGAAAGATAACGCACTCGGCGGGCTTTTTCGCTTTAACAAGCAAACAAGAATCATGCTTGATGTTCGTGAAAATGGTGCCGGTGAAGTTCAAGCCGAAACTAAACTTCGTGGTGTAAACGCTTTGGACTCTATTCAAATCGTTGGATTTACAAAAAAATCGTACAGTTTTGCAAACACTTTGCCGCTTCAATTTACGTTCAGGTCGGGATGTGATGTCAATCGCTTTTGGGAGGCTCTCGAGTGTCTTTGTTTGGAACAAATGGCAATGGAAGTCGAGTCCCCACGAAAAAACGAATCATCAGTGAGTGAAATTCCAAAGCCTGTCAAGACTCGCGCTCGACGAATGTTTCGAATCCTTGCGTGGATACCGAAGTCACAAAAGCCTGTTGCTAAGCACAAGTGGGACGAGATTGGTGACAAAGATAAATTTAAGAGCAGCGGAATCGTTTCTACTAGCATTCGGCCTCGCACAAAGCGACGACTCGCCGAATATGTCGACGAGAGAAATTACGAACATGAAGGAGTGAAAAGGAAGCAGAAAAAAAAATCCCAAGATATGACTGATGCAGCTCCGTCAAAGGTAGAAGCTCTTACCTGGACTGATACTCACGAACAGCATTTAGTCAAGTATTTTATCGAAAACTGTAGAAGCCGGTGGAAAATTCCCATTCCGCAAGGCTTGCAGCGTGATAATGAGCTAGTGGCATTTCGGAATCACAAAATATCTCGAACAGGTTTCGGACTTGTGACGATTGCACGTAAATTGGGCAAGCGAAAGATAGACGTAAAAAAACGACTCAAAGAAAAACTTCTAGAGCCTACTGTGAAGCTACAGTTAGAAATAGCGAAACGGGAAGCAGAAATATCCGATAACCCTACGGGATTATTTGATGAGGAACTTGCCATTCAAGAATCGACAAGGCTGACGGCTCTTTTCCGTCGTGCAGTGACGATGATCGTATCTCCCCGGGAAGAGTACTATCCGTTAGTCGCTGAGGAACTTATTTCATTCTGGGCTCCACACGAAGTTCGACTGGTTTGGCGATATCTGTGGTTAAAAAACTGGATTGTTCGTGCATCTGATAAGGAAAGAGGTCGTGGATACTGCACTAGCAAGAGACTGCAGGATTCCTTAAAGGTGACCACATTGTCGTTTCCTTTAATTCTGTTTCAACAGGCTGCGGAGCAGGAGAGCATGGTGAGTTCTACAATTGAAGAAGTTGTTGGGGACTCCAACGACCCGATGAAGCCCAGCACGCCTTTAGGGGAACTTCGGAATTGTGATCACCTTTTTGAAGATGATTTTCCAACAAATGCTACGCCTGGCCAGTGTGCTTTAGAGTTAGGATGTCAAGTGCTTGGGACGTGCTCGTTTAGAGCAGTTTACACTTCGACTTTTTCTACAGACTTGGAATTTGAGGGTGCGTTAGAAACTCATTATTCAAACGACAAGAGACTATCTACTTCTAATCATGAAAAATGCCTCTTCACTAGCAAGAGTTTGAAGGACAAATCTGGCTTTGCCGCCCATTTGGCCAACAAGGTGACGGTTACAAGGGCATCAGATTCTACTGACAGCTGGCGAGTAAAAATAAAAATGCACGCAGTAAATATCGAGGGTGCAGACAAGCTGCGAGCATGCGAGGCCTTTTCTATTGAAAATGCTGGCGACACCAGCGTTTTGAAGCAAGCTACGCCTTCTGCGTTTAATGAAAGTGATAACAAGCTAAGCGATGCTATTCTAATTCTCGTCCGTGGAAGCGGAGAGGAGGGCTTGACATTGATATCTCTTATAAAACAGCTATGCGTGCAACGACAATTTGAGAGAGAAAGTAGGTTCGTAGTGCGTTCTTTGGATTCGCTTGTTGATCAAGGCGAGCTCGTTGCCGTTAATGCGTACTACGATCAGCGGTATGTTGTTAAGGAACATGGCGACATGTGGATGCTGCGGCCATATTATTTGGCTCCAAGCGTCGCTTCATCGTCGACACCCCACATTATGTTCGAAGAGCATAAGAAGAAGCTTTCATTTCCGTGGCTGAAGATGGATGGCAGAATAAATTATACGTTCTTCTTCTCGTTACAGCGCAAGTTGCTAGCTCTGATACTTCAAGCACCAGGTATCACTGAACAGCGTGCTTACACCAAAATGAATAAATTATTATCATTGCAAGATATCCGTGAGGCGATGTCATTACTTGTGGAAGAAGGGCTTGCGTATGCTCGGGCTGTCACACGTTCAACCACAGCTCGAGCTACAATCTTCTCCTATTCATGGTCTACACAACCATTACCTTCGAAAGTCATAAAGTTGGCTGGGAATGTACTGACATATGACCGCTCGAATTTTCAAGTGCACTACTTCCCTCACGTTCAGTGCATTCAGCGGTTTGGAAGCATTGTGCAGGATTACCAAAACGAAGTGTATCAGAATGATTGAGTTACAAGCATTATTGTCGACTGTAGCAAATGCTACAATATTATGGATATATTCGTGTATTCGGTTATACGGCTTCACAAGAACACCTGTCTGGACACTGCGCTGTCAAAACCATCCATGTTGAGCTGAAATGTGCATGAAACCATGTAACCGCTGGAGAGTATTATGTATGTAGATAGTATCTATCAATGCCACTCAATTTTATTTCAAAGGTAAATTGTACATTAGAATAAAGATAAGTGCTGGCATGCATGCATTCGTCATATACTACAAAATGACGGCCCTAGGCATTTATTATTTATTCTGCCGCCGCTATAGCCACAGACATTCATACTACGAATACGGCCACATGCAAAACTACTACGGCCAGATACGTGACCCCAATTTTGCCAACGAAGTTATCATAATAAGAAAAATGGCCAATGAATACTAATGGTTGTATTGAATCCTGCCTTCTGAAACTTAAGCATGCTCGTATATGACATGGGTTGATAAAGGGGTGTTTCAGGGTTAATTACTGAGAGTGACGCTCACCTTCTCTTATGTCGATATTTAGACACTCACCGGGTTCACATCATATAACAGATGTAGGTGGGCACGTCTTAATGCGGCCACGCTCTACTTAAGCACAGCGAAGAAGCGGTTAGAGCATCTACTCGTAGGCTGTGGGTAGTTGTGGTGGGCGCCTTAGCAACCTCACCCAACGCACCAATTACTCTATTAAAGTGTCGTCACGGGAGCGGTGATCCGACTTCTCGTGCGCTCTTACTAAGTAGGACGTAGTGTTCAGACCGATTTATATTCAATCGTATTAAACATAAATACCTATTACTACCAATCATAAAATGTCATATATGTAGATAACACTAATATGCATTGCGAGCGTATCTTTCTAGATACCTCGTGTAACGGGGCACTACGACTTGTACTGTTTCAGTACAAGTCCACTTCACACTGCTTCAGTTGTGAGTGGTGCCTTACGTTAGGTGACGTACACTGTACGTGCAGAGGAAGACTTCTCTTAAGACAAGTAGACTGAAGAGGGTAAAATGAAAACTGTATTAAATATAGTTAAGTGTCTCTTAATCTATCTTTGTAAGTGCCAACTTAACTATAACCTAATACTAAACATGTAAATGAATTCTTATCTCTATCTTATTCGTAACTCTCTTTGATTACTCCTACAAATGATTAGTCTGCGGAATAAATAGATAATGGCCTATACCTATTTATGGATAAGAATTCAGAATATTACTATATAAAGTAATATCTTCCAAATATTATCTACCTTTTCGATAATATATTAATTAACAACCTTTAAGTGTTAATTTCATGTAACGATACACCCCGTTACATCACCCCCCCTTAAACGACAATCACTCTAAATGTCATTGGATGGAGTGGTCGCTATGTGACCACTTAATTTTTAAAACGATGTTGATTGGTCAGATCCATCATTTTGATGTTGATTGGTCAGATCCATCATTTTAAATTCCATCGCATGAAGGATCAACTCATGCGGGGTGACGATAGTGTTGCGCCTTCGGCTGCGGTTCGTGCAGCCGCGGGGACGCAATATTATCTCTTACCAGAATCCAAATGGGGATTTATGCTGAAAATCAAGAAAGGAATCCACTGGACAGAAAGTAAGATTAATGTAACTAAAAAAGCTGATCCTATGAATGCTTGTTTTGCTTGCACGTATCGCAGTTATTACATGGTTTGCAATGTAGGCCAATTTCCAGATCTGAGGTGCCAAAGTTTCTTTTTATAACGCGGCAGACGGAACGTCTGCCGTAGTGTCTTCCACTCGCACAACACTAGATGTTGCGAGTGCACGTGGTGATTCAGCACGTGAATACGACCCTCTTTGGAGGTCGACTACGAGTGCGAGTCGGATGAAGTGGCCGACTCGGGGAGAATGGACAGTCGCCTGATATCCGTCAGGCGGCTGACTATGAGCCTTCGAATGAGAGGGCTCATTCTGATAGACGAGTAAACAGTCTATTTGGATCCGACGATGAGGATGATCCCTCATCGCCCGTACGATCTCCCATACGGTCACCTGCACGTGT
>NC_090619.1:713253-715221 GCF_004359215.1 Bremia lactucae
ATATTTCATGGCAAGGAGTTCCTTGTCATGCACTGGGTAATTGCGTTCAGCTGGTTGCAGCTGACGCGATTGGTAACAGACGACGCGCTCCGCGCCATCTGTATCGTATTGCATTAACGCACAGCCGATTGCGAAATCGCTGGCGTCACAGACCACATGGAATGGTCTCTCTTGATCTGCAATCGCCAAGATGGGCGATTGCAACAAGCTTTGCTTGATACCTTCAAACGAACGCTGACAATCAGCGTTCCATAACCATTTCTCGTCTTTTTTTCAAGAGATGAGAGATATGAACTGTCATCTCGGCATGATTGCGAGAGTACTTGTGCAAGTACGCCGCTAAATCAAGGAACTTTTTAGTCCATTGACATCGACTGGAACTGGCCAGTCGGTAATTGCCTTGATCTTTTCGGATTCAGGGTGCACGCCGTGTTTACCGACGATGCACCTAAGGAGTGGTATTTCACTTGTAGCGAATATGCACTTTTTGAGATTTGCATACAACTTATGTTTTTGCATAAGTGTAAGAACCTGACGAACGTGAGTTTTATAAATTCTACGTTCGTCTTACCGTCCATAGCCCGGCAATGGACAAATACATCGTCAAAATAAAAACTTGGTGCAAATTCTCGCACACGAATTTACCGATCGCAAGTACTTGTACACGAGGCAGTGGCCACTGCTTCATGACACAGTACTTCGAGCCCGGTTTGAGCTCGATCTCATGTCGAGTGCCTTTATCCTTAGGCAACTCGCACGGAACTGCTTCAGGGAACACATCCCTGAATTCCATTAAATCCTTATATAAAGGATTCGTCTTGAGTGACTCCCAAGATTGAGTAGTATATCTTTTAATACGAGTCTTCACATCGAGAACACTTTCGTCCATCGATAAGCTGCTGAGAACCCGTTCGTTCTCTGCAAAAATTACCACTCACCGATTGTCGGTTACGTAATCGTCCTCTGTGACGAGTACCCAGGCCCAAATCTGCTTAATTTTACCACCATGCAGATTTCTCAAGAACCGCTTAGGCTCTAGGGTTAGTAATTGAGTTATCTCCGAAGTTAACTTCGGAGGCGCATACAGATCAAGAGTATAAGCGCCTACTCTTGAACCGTTATTCACCAAGACATTTAATGTTTCGGTTTCTTATGGGATTTATCCACAGGCTACCGAGGGATTAATCCCTTGGGATCTCGAAGTCTAGTCACTTTAACATTAACTATTTGAAGAGATTTCTCCTCAAGCACGTGGGGACTTATTCCCTCAACGTCTTCCGACTATGATTGCGCTATCACAGTCGGGTCCTCTACAATCGGCTCTCTACTCGACCTAGGATCATCGTGATGTCCATTTTGGACAACCGGTATCTTCCTTGAATGTCGCCCGCTAAGCGTACATTCTTGTCTCAATCCACTCGACTTATTCGAGTGGTGGACCTTCGGCACTGCCTGTGCATTAGCACAGCCACCGGCAGCTGACTCCACAGAGTAATTAGTAATCACACTGTGATCTTGAGCAGTCGTACTAACGACCGTACCACAAGTGAGGCCATCGCACTCACTCGTAGTACAACCACACACTTGTGGACGCTCCAAGACGTTCATCAGGTGGCCATCCGATAAACAAGTGGCAGGCGTCTTCATGGATCGATGCTGCCAGCTGTTTCTTGACTCATATTTTCTGAGCCAAGCTAAAATTTGGATGACATCAAATTTGTCATCCAAATTCAGTACGATGAAATCATTATCATACTATAATTATTTTAACGTGTTATAAAATTTCACTACGCGTTTCATTACTGTTATCGATGCGCCTGTCGCTAGACGCACCGTCATCCTCGTTGGAGGGATGTCGCGCTCAATATATTTGAGCCTACTACCCTCTAGTGACTGGCGACGAATAAAGTTATTCGACGCTCCGCAGTCCACTAGGGCTTTAAGTGACAAATCATTTGTCACTTTCAA
>NC_090619.1:721149-726332 GCF_004359215.1 Bremia lactucae
AATAGCCCACACCTCTCGCAAAGAATGGCGAGGTGGCTATCCTTCTTCGCGGAGTATAACTTCTCCGTCGAATACAAACCAGGACGACTTAATGTCGTCGCTGATGCGTTATCACGCCGCCCTGATTTCGAGTCGGCAGTTCACTCCAACAGTGAAAATAATCCCACTGTTGCAACACTCTTTACGAGTGTTCCGTCATCAACCTTGTTTGACATAAAACAAGCCTACACAGAAGATAAAGACCTTCTGCGTTTAGCAGTCTATCTGATGAATCCATCCGATAAATCTTTTAAAGATCTACCGGCAGTATCGATCGTCATCCGATCGATACTCAACACGCAACGGATTATTATATTAAGCAGCCGTCGCCGGCGACACTCCACTTGTCGTCGTCCCAACTCACAATGATTTGCGCTTGCGTGTCATGTATGAGTGTCACGATGCACCAACAAGTGGCATCGTGGACGTGAGAAAACTAATCTCACAGTCAGTCGCGACTTTTACTGGCCCCGCCAGTATCAGTTCGTGCGCAAGTACATTCGTGCTTGCGAGGTATGGCAACGGGTGAAGCCTAGCCCTTCATCCCGTGCGCCTCTCCAACCTCTTCCACTTCCGGCAGAGTGTTGGCAGTCCGTATCCGTGGACTTCGTCTTCGGATTTCCCGAAGACGATCACAAAAACAATGAAATCCTTGTTTTTATAGACCGATTCAGCAAGATGGTACACCTTGCTGCGGTACCAGAGTCGATCACGGCTCCGAGCTGTGCCCGTGTCTTTATCGACACGGTATTCAAACTCCACGGATTACCCCGTGAACTGGTCTTGGATAGAAATCCACGATTAACGGCGGAGTTTTGGCAATCCGTGTTCCGATCTTTCGGAACACGGCTGACTATGTCAACTTCTGATCACCCAGAGACAGATGGTCAAACGGAACTCGTAAATCGCGTCCTCGAAGAAATACTTCGAGGTCACGTCCAATCGTTTCCGAATTGGAGCGAGTTTTACCGATGGTCGAATTCGCCATCAATAACTCGGTGCATGCGTCTACAACGCATACACCGTTTTTCGTGAATGGCTTACGCCATCCACGTTTAATCACCGAATTAGAGGGATCCTCTAGTTTAAAGAGGGGTTGGACTCGCACGAGCAAAACTATTTCTGGCATGCTCATCACGCGTCGAAGTTAAGAACGACGCGAATGATGTCGATGTCGATGCAGTCGACATCAAAGATGAGAAAACTCTCATGCACTGAAAAGGTCAAAAAAATGAGTTAGCAGAGGAATTTCTGCTGACTCGAGAATCAGTAATCCGTTTCGTACAGGATTCCATTGCTTATTGATTGGACCGTCAGAAACTGAACGCAGACAAACATGGAAGAGCAAAAAGTTCTTTCATTTAAAATTATTGACCTAGTACTACTCTCTACGGTAAACTCACCTAAGCGTGTAGTCATTAATGTGGGCAGCAGTAAACTACTACCCAAGTTCATTGGGTTTTTCCGTGTACTGCATCGCAGAGGCAATGCGTACACAATACGTTTTACGTTTGTCGGCTCCGTCCGTACCATCAGTACGCGGTTTCTTTCGAAGACGGATCTAACCACCCTTTTCAAGAAACCCTACAAGATTCTTGTGATCACGAACCAGATTCTCATGTCGGGTCCGAAGATCCTCGAAATCGCGATTAGCTGACGATAGCTCATCACGAAGAGCGTGATAAATCCATTCGTACTCCAACATGGAGTACGCACTCTTCGAACGGTCTTTCAACCGTTCGATATGATAAACCTGCACCGTCTGCTCTAATGAGCGACGCTTACCGCGCTCGCGATTAAGTCCTCCTCCAAATCATGGAGGAAGCGATCGAGTTTGACGATCTTCGACTCTAGATCCGACACATGGGTCGGATCTAATTTTCCCTCCTCCGCCACAGCCATTGGTCGATTCCCACGGTGGTCAACGTTTCCTTGTGGAGCGTATCCAAAACCGCCGTGATGTGAAGGGGCAGCGAACGAGTTATCTTGTTCGCTGGCGCGGTTATCCACCTTTACATGACAGCTGGGAGCCTCGTTTCCAGTTGATAGTTGGCGTTGAGAGCCTCGTCCGTCAGTATGACGAGACCCACCCGATGGTTCAGAAGGCCCATCGGAAAACACGCGCCCCTGGCGCATGTAAATCAATTGCAAAACGTCAATCGCGTCACGCATCTTAATAGAGATGCGAGCCCTTCCCCAGGGCGAAGAAAGGGTATAGATATCCTCTATTACCCTCTTCGAGTTGTCTACACAATACAAACAGGGATTACCCCACATGAGACATGGAAGCCCAGCCTCACGTGACAACCAATGCAATTTATACCTTGCACCGGTTGGAGTTTGTTTCACAAACTTAACGCGAATCGCGTTAAGTTTTTGAAGCCAGGCTTCGCGTCCAATGTCTTTGACATTGCGATTGAACGCGCTCCAGGCTTGCATAAGCGAAACATTATCTCGCTAATTATTGCCACTAAACCATCGATGCTTAAGAAAAGTATCGAGATAGAAATCTTCCTCAGCACGAAAGTTCTTCGCGCTGGGATCAAGGCCTTGCTTTGTACCAATAATAAGGAATATTTATTGGGAGAAGTGGTCCCTCCAGACAAGCTATTAATTAGCTGCTCGGGCAAAAGCCACGGCTTCTTCTCAGGGGCAAGACGAGACATTTTAGTGTCTACGATTCCCTGAGTGGTACCCACTGAAACAGGGGGACCACAAGAACTTTTATTACGATGGCTTACGCCATCGTCATCACCACGCACAGATGAATGTGCTGGTGACGGCACGGAAGTCGGTGCTGGCGATGAGGAATCATCCTCACCGTCGGAACCGAACATGCTGTAGCGAATGCTACCAGCACGTCTACTCGAATGAGCACCCTCATTCGAAAGCTCATAATCAGCCGCCTGAAGATGATCAGGCGACTGTTCTATTCTCCCCGAGTCGGCCATTTCGTCCGACTCGCATTCGTAGTCGACCTCTCAAGAGGGGTCGGATTCACGTGGTGTATCACCACGTGCACCCGCAACATTTCGAGTTGCGGGAGAAGATGACACTACCGCAGCCGGAACGTCTTCCGCAAGAGACAATAATGCGTCGCCCGCGGCTGCATGAACCGCAGCCGAAGGCGCCGCATTATTCGCATACCGCATGGACTTGTTAACCATGCGATAGAATTAAAAATGAGAATTTGACCAATCACCATTGTTTTTAATAACATGGTCTTATAGTGACCACTCTACCCAATGACAGTCAGTATCTACTTTCTCCGCGGTTCGGTCAGCGCTGGACGCACGCAAAGAGAAAGACAGATAAGACTTTTAGTACATATTATGTATTAGCTTATAATTAAGTTAGTATTAAGTAGATAGACAAGAAGAACTTAATTATATTAATACAGTTTTTAAGTAACCTTCTTTAAAGCAAGTGTTTTAAAGAGGGTCTTCCTCTGCACGTACTGGTGTACGTGAAGTGACGTGAGGCAGTGCAAAGTGGACTTGTACTGAAGCAGTACAAGTCGGCAGTGCCCCGTTACATTAACATGAGGATGTTGATCCGTCACTCATTGTCGGCTACAATGAGTCAACACCGTTGTAGTCACCTCATAGTAGTGATGTGGACAACGAGCTAATGAGGAAGGATGGTGGCGCATTTTTGCCCATCCAAAACTTCTCTCACTCACAACATGGAGACAGCAATATTTTTCAATGCTGTCTCGTCGTCTGCGCTGTGTAGCGCAGCGATCATTAAATAGAGCGCTGCCCATAAAGGTGCTGCTGCTTCTCCGTTGGGTAAAACCGCAACGCCTTATGGTCAGACCATTTTCCATAATGTTTCTGACTTAGAGGATTCTGAGCCTAAAGCTCCGCCGCCGACACGTGAACGTGCTCAGTCGGTATGATAAGCCAGTCGTCTAGAATAAGGCTATGTGACGGGTGGCATATCACTGATACCCCCTCCATCTAAATGGCCTCGTTCAAACGGGCCAAGAGCGTCGCCTGAATCGCGCTATTCTAGACGCACAAAAAATATTATGGCGTCTTTTAATCATGGAAGGGTAAGGGAAAATCGCTTGGTCATATTTCCCGATCCCGGTCGTGTTGCGTTCAAATGAAATGCCCGACCGATACGAGGCAGAATTCACGCGCCGCATTCATCCGCATTCCGATGCGATGAAATAGCGGTCGCAACGAATTAATTTCGCCCGCTTGCGTGTGAAAGAATTATGGGCGGTACTGTACCCCCTGTTTCTTCTCACAACGCTGCTTCTGCTAGTCCATTTGAGACTAGCGAATAGGCCTCAGCTGGTGCTCTATTTCATAGGCAGCCACCAAGCCGGGCAGATTAATACGTAGGGTATCGATCGGTTCCCAAGAGTAAAAACTCTTCGGGTAACCTCTCGATTGGACGAGGGTCTGATACCTTTACCTAACGGAGCGGTGGTCAAGCAATTTTCCTACAAGGAAGCATTGATCCCCACCCGCTTCAATCAGTGCAGGCGGCGCCAGATAGGAGTGGCGATCTCGCCCACCTACTCACGGCTGCCTTACCTTCGTCCGTTCGGTCGTAGGCTTTAAGCGCTGCTGAACGACAGAATGTGGATCTCGAGGGTCAAGTCTTGCGACTGACCTCGGATCTTTTTGATATCCGAGCGAAGGCTCGTCAGGGTTTTGAACGCCTCAAGACTCGCTTGGACCTTTTTGAGAGGATAATGCTGAGAGATCCGCGTTACTCGCGTGACGTCCCTCGCTTTCCGAGACCTGTTCGTGGCGGAAAGAGTCGGTCGGCTGAAAGTTTTGCGCCTTCTCTAACTCCCTCGGCCGAACGACGCTCGACTCACAGTTGGCGTCACCATCGGTCTCCTTAGACGGATGGGGGTATGTGACCTCATTTGGGTCTAGATACCGTTTCAGACGACACACGTTAAATACGGGGTGCGTCTTCCTATACGGGGGAAGGGTGAGCCTATAACTTAGGTCTCCAATCTCTTCTACCACTGTAAAGGGCCCAATGAAACGCGGCAACAACTTCGTAGTATCTCCAGGTAGAACAGAAGTTGCATTTTTAAGTAGGGTAGCAGTACTTAATAGTACTCTTCACCCACTCTAAAGCGTTCATTATTTTTGCGACCATTTCGGTCCAAA
>NC_090619.1:730642-745352 GCF_004359215.1 Bremia lactucae
AGGGAGTCCTCTTGCTGGGCATTTTTGCCCCAGCAGGGACCCTGGCATAGCAGCGAGCCATCATATGGCCGCGCTTGCTGCATTTATAGCAGACAACGTCTGCATTGCCCAACTCCATGGGAGTGACATCTGACCTCTCGGCCGACGGCTTATACCAAGCTGTCGCCAAGGCACTGTTGTAGGATTGCTCCTCAACTGGATTACCTCTTCCATCGTCGACGGAACCTTTCTGAAAAGGGCCTGTTACGATTGGCCATGCCGCAGTCCGTTCATAAACGTGGGCACCTTAATGTGCTCCGGAATCGGACCTACGGTAATGAACGCCGACAGCGAGCGCATCTCCTGCACATACTCTTGCAATGATCGCTTCCCCTGTCGCGCTACAAAGAAGCGCGCCTGAAGCAACACTTTGTTGTTCGGCGGCTGGTATATGGCGCGAATCTTTTCCTTAAAGATCGCCCATGAAGGGAACGCCTTTCTGTCCGCCATAAGCGCCGAGTAAGCCCACTCTGAGGCCTTACCGCGCAGATGCGACATGGCGTACGACACCATCCGGCTGTCGTCCTCGATGAGCTGGGCGACACCGCATTGCTCCACGGCTAAAAGCCAGTGGACAATCGAGTGCGCCGCAGTTCCATCGAACTTGGGCGGGTCCATCCGAATGGGCCTCGGCTGATGCGGCCGGGCAGAGAGCATCCAAACAGTCCTGTTGAGAGCCTCGCTTCGAGCCTGCTCATCCCTCAGCTCATCCTGAGTCTGAATGGCGGACGCGGCCCACCGCTGTCCGAGCACGAATGCCTCAAACTGCTCCAACTGAGCAACACGTTGCTCAGGAGAACAACCTAGGAGCCTTGCCAGGGCTTGTTCACCAAGTCCCTGCGCCATAAACCCTGCCACCTCCCGATGATGTTTGGAGAGGTGGGAAAATGAGCCCAATCAATATTGAGGCTCATCCTCACGTACACACGCAGAGATGCGGGTCGTGGGAAGGATTTCAAGTGCTACCAAGTGTAGGCGGGCACGTCGTAATGTGGCCACGCTCTACTTAGCACACACCCTAGCACAGCGAGGAAGCGGTTTACCTGCTTCTCTTGCGTGCAGTGGGGTAGTTGTGGTGGGCGCGTTAGCGGCCTAACCCAACACACTAAGTACTCTATTAAAGTGTCGTCACGGGAGCGGTGATCCGGCTCCTCGTGCGCACTTACCAAGTAGGAAGTAGTTTTCAGACTGATTTATATTTAATCGTATTAGCTATAAATACCTATTTTTACCAACCAAAATGTCATCTCTTTAGATGACACTTAATATGTATTGCGAGCGTATCTTTGTAGATACCTCGCGTAACGGATGACGCAAGCCGTCATCACGGATGACGCTGGGCGTCATCCCTCCTAATGTGAATGCACCCATGTGCGGGGTCTAATTACTTTGATTAACTAATTAACCATCCCCTTGTGTACACCAAGTGTACTTAACGGGGACCGTGTAACGTTAGGGCAACTTTAGCTAGTTTTAATATATAAATATAGTTCTACTTATTCCCTTATACTAAAGCATTGGTATCGACCTCTAGTAGCTAATCGAGGCACATCATCGTCACTGTTATCAGTGTAGATTGACTAGAACTGCTCTCAGTGCTAGCTAACGTTGTCCCGTGACACCTGGTAGCATTTCGTAGTCCGTTCGACGACCTACGCACATTCCATCCAACATTGACATGTTAAATGAAAAAGGAGGGAGCTTATAATCCCCTCAAGCAAGCTTTCACGCAACGCGTGAAAGATTCACTCGTTTGAGTGACCTTTAATGGTGAGCGCATGTTTTTCTCTCTGCAAAGAAATGAGCAACATGCAGCTATAGCCGAGTACATACAACATGAACTCGACCAAGAAGAAGAAGCCTTGCTTAACCAGTAAGGCTCTCAACACGCAGATGTGTTGAGAGAACAGGTTACTCAGCAGTTGAAATTATTGAGACAGTAGCATTTACATGCCGCTAGCGGATCGACGCTTGCGCGTCGACCGTTAAATTGATACAGAAATCTCTAAGCTTTGGATGGTCCGTCGAGATATTGACGCCATTAAAGCTCGCCGCATCGATGACGACGCAGACGAACGTGATATTTGGCATGTCCAACTTAGACGGACGTGCCAAATCTTTGTCCTTAGGGCTCAAGCTCCACGACCAATTGGTTTTTGGTTTGTATGAGGACTTGAATACCCGGCTATGGAAAACCTTTGAGCCGCCACGTGCCGAACTCAGGGCTCCAGCAGAACTCCTGGTTTTGAAGCAGGGCAAGCGTGATCGTTACGCTTATACCCAACATACACGATGACTTATAATTTGTGTGAGTCACCCATTTGTTCATCAATAGCCTTATAATTTCTGTGAGTCATTCTCTTGTTTCATCAATAGGGTGACTCACACAAATTATAATGCGTCGTGTATGTTGGGTATACGCGTAACGATCACGCTTGCCCTGCTTAAGAGTCTTGTAGATGGTCCTGTCAAGAACTACCTGTTTCGGCCCGCATAGGAGTCGCTCGATCAAGCGAATTCTGTAGTGGAACAGGAAACCTTTAGCCTGGAAGAGGCTTTCGTCCACTCTGGAGCTTATCGTTCGAGCAGACGAAAAATAAGCTTCAGAGCGGACGAAAGCCTCTTTCCATCGTTCGAGCATACGACAAAAACGGGAGCTTAGAACCCACGGACCTCCCGTATATGGAGAGCGAGAAACCTCGTTTTCATCTTCAAACGATTTGGAAAATGCAATTGTTGCCAAAAGACGGACCACTACGCCTATGAGTGTAGTAGCCCAGGCCCAGTGGCTAGAAACGCTGAGCAAAACGGTAGACCTTCCGCTAGGGAAAGCAGAGGACGCCGATCCGATGCCGCAACGAAATCGCAACGGCGAGGCGGATCGTAGAAAAATGTTCGGAATCAGTATGTAACGGGCACCTTTCACTAGTACTGATCGATACTAGTTAACCTTACACTAATTACAGTGTAGGTTAGGTGCCTCGAAACTTCATGTACACAAAGGTATCGAGGAAGATTTCTTATGAAGCTAAGGGTATTTAGCATAAAGGTCTAGACTAAGGCTTTAGAATAAAAAAACATAAGAACTGTATTAATATAATTAGTTTCCTACGTAACGATCCTCTATCTACTACTGAACTTATTATATTAATAACTAAATAAGCATGGCGCCTCCTTGCGCACCTAACGAATGTGTCTTATAACGATTGGTGGGTTTATTTAGACTTAAATCGACCAATCAATAGAGCTAATGTCTTATTGCATCTATATTACCAGATTTTGTAATTTTGGAACTATATAAGTCAATATATAAAGATACTACATTTGTTTGGAAATAACTAAAACCCCTAAAGTTGGTTTTAGAAATTTCAGTGGCATTAATACAAGCCTATGTGCTTACAATTTTAACATGTATGTATATTAATGATGCATTAAATCTTTACTAAACGAAGCATTTTTCACTTTGCGTGTCATTATGCAGGAGTAATGTGAATCGTATCATGTGGATGTGAAGTTTATAGTCGATCGAAGGAAGTAATTGCCGATGCTATCAAGCCGATGCAGTGTCCGTCACTGCATCCTTTGCACGGGCTGATCTGAGGCTTGGCGTTGTCTTACTGTATCACATCCGCTACCGATCGGGTTGAATTAGGCCATTTGCTGCGAATCGCATGAATAACCTTCTCGATAATCTAACAATACTGAACTTTGGTCACAGAATTAATATTCTTTGTGGCCATGGTTCGCTACCCTGATCTTGCTAGAGCGCTTGGCAGGATTTTGGGTGACAAAAGATCAAATCCCTAACTTCCCATCGAATCACTTATCACTGTTGTGATGAATCTCTTGCTTTTTTCAAGTCCGGTTGTGTTCGTCGCCAGCAGCCAGATAATATTTCTGCTGTTTCTTTGAAATGTAGAACAATTTCTCGTCGACATGGACGTGTCGTACAGGTTTTAATAATGAGGCGCGCCCAATGAAACGCTGTTGGAATCCAGCATGGACTGGCAGTACTTGAGGCGCGTCTTTTATTCACGTCTGTGAGAAATGGCTTAACGACATCTAAATGTGCTTTCAAAATCCCTTCTTTAGGCAGTTTATGAACAATCGTGACTCTCATATTCAACGCAGCTGCCGTTGAACGGATATTGCCTCGCTGTTTCTTGGGGGTCGACTCGATATTAGCTTGCGTAATCGATTTTCGCTTCCAACCGACTTTTTCCACTTTCCTGCTTGTAAAATTAACATCAACTGATCCATCATTTATAGACTGTCGTCCTTGATATTGCTAGGTATGGCGAATTCGGTTACAGCATCGTTAACAGTGCCACACGGAAGGTGTCCACCGACAAAGCACTCCAACAAAAACTCAAACACACTTCTTCGATAGACAGGCGTCAGTTGTTTGCCGTCGGAACCGGTCTATCGAGTAATAATAGGCTCAACGACATCCATTCATGCGAACCGGTACTTCAAAAATCAAGATCGGAATTTTTCGGCGCGAAATTGCATTTTTTTCAATAACCTAGAGCAAAAACTGATAACTTGATTGGCGGACAACATATCGCAAGAAGCATATTATGAGCCTTTCCACGGCCCTTTTTTACTAAACATTGTACTTTAAGTTAAGAAACAAAAACAATGCGCCCTTATTTCCGAACGGTCTAATAGTAAATAATATTTATTAATTTTCGAAAGGAAATAATACTTATGTAACGGGCCACTCGTTACATCCCCCCCCCTAACCAACAGTCACGATAGTGACTGATGTAGGGTGACAGGAAATACTATTTTGTCTTTCCCAGTGAATTTTGCATTATTGATTTTATCAAAATACCGATTTATTTGCATTAACATGGCGACAAATAAGTCTATGCGCATCGCCCGTGAGGCCGCAAAACTGGCAGTTGAACGGATCCGTGCAGCTGTTGTTAATGCAAAGGTTTCAGTAGACGCTAATACGTCTACTCCCTCCCATTGGAGGTGACATGAATATGTCATATGTTGATGCCATTACAGGTGACGTAACAAGTTATCTGCTACACCAATTGTACGTGACTAGTCCAAGTCACCGGCATCGCCCGAATCAGTAGCTAGTGTAAAGGCCGCCAGATCACCGGGGACCGAGTTGGGTTCAAACGTGACAAGCAAAGAGGTGGTGACGAGGTTGTTCGACTAGTCGGACCTCTTTGGTGAGGAGTCATCTGATGATGAGTCTTTGGGCGACGAGCACTCTGGCGACGTTAGTATGCGTAACTAGGAACTAAGTGATCGTGACAAGAAGAGTACTGTCGGTGGTGCTAGTTTGCATCATCAGGAAAGGAGTGATTCTAGTGATCGCTTCAAGGGCCAAGTTAAAGTTAATGTTAACATGAGTTAACAGGAGAGAGACCTCAAATACGTTGCAGTTCGCTCCTAAAAAGAGGAATTGGTTGCCATCTAAGGGTGGCCTAATTCGTTGGTCTGATATGATTAACGATCGATATCACATTCTGTTATTCGACTCATCCAGGCTACACAAGCCCGGTTAGGATGAAACGGAATTCTTCATCGATGTCCTTTTCCGGCATCGGTGGTACTCTTGTAAGCGGTCAAAAGATGTCAAACATTTTTTCCAAGCTTGGCCAGCCTTTGTACAGAATGTGCAAACCATAGGCCATGAAGTCTGGCTTGACAAGCACAATACTTTCCGTAAACGGTTCGAACAGAAATGTAGCCGGTGAACACTATAAACAGCACCGTTTTTACCTTAAAACAGCATGGACATGAGTTCAGGAGACTCATGTCCATGCTGTTTTAAGGTACAGGTCATACCCCTAAGGAATCATATTCCCTTAAAGATCCTCATTTGAGGAAGCTTATCTCTCACGAGATGCGTCAAGGAATTATGAACCTCCAATCCTTTTACGAGCGCGGGAAGCGCTTGTTCTCCGATGGACCTTCTGTCGAGGAGGATGGGTCTCGTCGTACTGCAGGACGAGACCCCGAAAATCTAACGTCAGATAGAAACGAGGTTCCCAATTATCTTGCGAGGGTGGATACGCTCGCCAACGAACGAGATAATCGTTCGAACCCAGGCAGCTCGATCGTGTACGCATTGCTTTGGCAAAGTAGTACACGAAACGGGCCGATATACCTGGACAGTAATTTATTACTGCCCTTATTCGTCACTCCATGTTTGGGTAGGTTTACCGTAGACAGTAAGACCATGTCACTTATTAAATGAAAGAATGCTTGCTCTTCCATTTTTGTCAGAGTTCCATTTCTGTCGGCCCACCGCATATCAGCGATGTAATCCTGTACGAAACGGACCACTGCTTCTTTAGCCAGCAGGAATTCTCCTGCTGACTCGGTTTTATTTTTGTCTTCAGTGTGACGGTGCGTACTGCGAAGATGTCGTTCTCCTCACTAGTGCGAGTATTATTGTTCTCAGTTATATGATTTTGTCGATGCTGAGTTTTTTAGCATCGTTGTCAAAGTCAGTAATGCTATTGTTAGTACCACTTTAATGTTAATTAAAATTAACATTGGTATCCTTGCCGATGGTAGAATTTGCATCAACAATTCAGTGCAAGCTTTTACAAGGCATACAGGTTTTTTGTGAAAGGCTTACGCCACCCAGCTTGTTTGAAAGTGACACTTTATCAAGGGGAGGAGGGGCTCGCTCGAGCAAAGAAGCTCATAGCTCTTGCTCATCACGCATTAGCACTAAGGATAACGCGAAGGGAGCTCGCTCAAACTCGTAAAAGAGTAGACATATCCGCGAAGTATCTCTCCGAGAATACGGTTTGCACGCTCCGTCTGACCATCTGTTTCAGGATGATCAGAAGTTGACATTTTCACTGTGTTCCAAGTAATTTGAACACAGTTTGCCAAAATTCCGCCGTGAATTTAGGGTCTCGATCTGAGACCAATTCGCGGGGTAACCAATGTAGTCAAAATACTTCGTATCCACATAGACACTAGCACACTGTTCGGCAGTAATCGACACCGGCATTGCAGCAAAACGTACCATTTTGCTGAAACAATCAACAAAAACAAGAATATCATTGTTCTTATGTTCGTCGTCGGGAAATCCTAAGACGAAGTCCATGGATACAGACTGCCAACACTCTGCCGGAACAGGCAGAGATTGTAACGGAGCACGGGGATGAAGCAACGGGCTTCACCCGTTGACAAACTTCGCAAGCACGTATGTACTTGCGGACGAATTCATACTGGCATGGCCAGTAGAAGTCGCGACTAATCGTGAGATAGGTCTTCACACGTCCACGATGACCACTTATTGTTGCATCGTGGCTTTCATACATAATCACAAGCGCAAATCATTATGAGTGGGGATGACGACACGAGGTGTGTCGCCAGAAATGAATATGTAATACCGTAACCTATTGCGTGTTGTGAATCGATCTGTTGAGGATCTATACAATTTCGAAAATCCTCTGAAGGATTGTTGGGATGGATTTCTAAGGTAATCCATCAGCCCTTCAAGAGCCTTTTCTTCTTGATAAGTTTGTCTAGCGTCGTCGAGTGATGTTGACGACGAACACTTATTGTTGCAACAGTGGCGTTATGCTCACTGTTGATTTGCCGGCCTGCTCAAAATCGGGCCGGCATGAAAAGGCG
The DNA here is from genome assembly GCF_004359215.1 of Bremia lactucae. Classification (NCBI taxonomy): domain Eukaryota; phylum Oomycota; class Peronosporomycetes; order Peronosporales; family Peronosporaceae; genus Bremia; species Bremia lactucae. The sequence continues at coordinate 738,308 of NC_090619.1, forward strand.
TCAGCGACGACCTTAAGTCGTTCTCGCCATTCTGTGCGAGAGGTGTGTACTGTTTACGGCCGTGCGTAAAGACGCATGGTCCGTATATACAACAAACGGTCTATCTCCCAAGAAATAGATCCTTAACTTAGCCATTGCGTATTTCATGGCAAGGAGTTCGTTGTCATGCACTGGATTGTTGCGTTCAACTGACGCGATTAATAACAGATGACGCGCTCTGTGCCGTCTGTGTCATATTGCATCAACGCACAGCCGATTGCAAAATTGCTGGCACATGAAAAGGTCATTCTTGGTCTTCAACCGCCAGAACTGGCGATTTCATAAAGCAAAGCTTGATACCCTCAAAGAAACGCTGACAATCAGCGTTCCATGACCACTTAAAACTTTTCTTCAACAAGGAAGAAAGATGTACTGTCATTTCTGCATAATTGCGTGAATACTTGTGCAGGTACATCGCTAAGCCAAGGAACTTTCTAAGTCCATTTTCATCGACTGCCACAGGTCAATTGGTACCGCCTTGATCTTTTCCGGATCCGGCGTAAAACGTATTACACACGATGCACCCAAGAAGTGGTATTTCGCTTGCAGGAATATACACTTCTTGAGATTGGCAGACAACTTGTGCTTACGCATAAGTGGGAGAACCTTTCGGACGTAGGTACGATGTACTTCAACGTCCGACTTTCCATTCATGGCTCTACTATGAACGAAGACATCATCAAAATAAAGCAGAATCCCGCACCGATCCTAACAGATTGGTTACACATCTATTAAATGTCGCAGGGGCATTATATGTTGTTTTTGCATGACTAGCCACTCCCATAACATTCCGCTCGTGGTGCTTACTGCTGTGGACGGGATAGATTGTTCACGCATATGAATCTGATAGAATCCATCCATAGATCCATTGACGAAAAGATAGTACTTTTTGACATACCATCAATGAATATGTCTTTTCGTGGTATCGGCGTTTGAGCAGATACCGTTGCAGCGTTCAATTAATTGAATGCATGCACAATGTGTTACTTTCCTGTTGATTTACGTAGGCAGAAGTGCGGAGAGCTATGTCGTGAGGATGACCCCCTCACATGGCCCGCTACGAAGCGATCGGCAAAGCACTTGTCGATCGCTAATACTTGCTTACGAGGCAATGGCCACTGCTTCATGACACACCATTACGAACCTGAAACCAGGTCGATTTCATGTCGAGTGCCTTTATCCTTAGGCAACTCGCTGGATACGGATTCAGAGAATACATCTTTGAATTCGATCCAATCCTTATATATAGAAATTGCCTCGTAAAACTCCCAGGATTGGGACATAAAACGTTCAATCCTTCTCTTCTTATCGAGGACGCTTCGTCTATCGACAAGCTGCTGAGAAACCGTTCGTTCTTAGGATTATTGCCGACCGAATATTAGCCACGTAGTTGTCATATGTGACAACTACGCAAATTTGCTTAACTTTGCCAATACGCAGATCACGCAAGAATCGTTTCGTTTCAAGCGTTGGCAATTGAGAAACTCCAACGTTAACTTCGGAGACGCTATCAGATTGAGTGCAAAAGCGCCTACACTTTATCAATTGCTTACTAAGACATTCAATGCCTCGATTTCCTCTTTGAAACTTATTTCCAAAGGTGCCTGAGAATCTTTGACCACAGGTTTCCCGGGGGTGATTTCCACATAATTTATTTGAGTGAATCCTCCTTAACTGCCTCTAGATGTCCACGTCACAATGGCGGACCTTCAACGCTGCCTGTGCTTGCGCAGAGCCGTCGGTTTCTAACGTCAAAGTGTGATGCGTTGTTACTCTGAGGTCTTGTGCAATCGTGCAAACGACCAAACCACAAGAGAGGCTATCGCACTCATTTCTAGGACATCCACACGCTTTTGGACGCTACATGACGTTCATCGGATGACCATCTGATAAACAAGAGACAGGCATCGTCACGGCTTGATGCTACCAATTTATGCATGGCTCGTACTTTCGGAGCCATGGTACTCCAAGGATGGCATCGAATTTTTCATCCAAATCTAGTACGATGAAATCAACATCGTACTGTTTACCCTTTAGCATACTAGATACCAACTACACGTGTCTTTACTGTTACAGATGCGCCTGTTGCTAGGCGCACTGTCATCCTCGTTAGAGGGACTCGCGCTCAATAAATGTGTGTCTGCGATCTTCTAGCGATTGGCGTCTAATACAGTTATTCGACGCTCAACATTCGACTTGGGACTTAAGTGGTAATTTATTTGACACTTTTATTTTTCTGGGTGATGGGGTTAATCTCACTCCTTGGGGCAGTTACACACGATGTTTGTGTGTGAGAAGCAACTTTCGTCAAAAGGCCTGCAAATCCTTTTGTCGTTGCTGAATCAGTAGAGCACTCCGCACCTACTGACCCCGACCGTTTTTATTACGACCCGCCTCGCCGTTGCGATTTCGCAAAGCGTCGGATCCGCGTCCTCCGCTGTTCCTAGCGAATGGTCGGTCATTTCGCTCAGTGATTTTAGGCACTGGCCGTGGGCAGTACACTCATAGGCGTAGTGGCCCGTCTTTTGACAACGATTACATTTGTAACCGCTTGTAACTTGGAGAGCGAGGTTTCTCGCTCTCTACGTACAAGAGATCCATGGGTTCTGAACCTCCGTTTTCTTGTCGTCTCGGTGGATGATATGCACCCAAGTGGACGAGAGCCTGTTTCAGGCTGAAGTCCTACTGTTCCACTTTAGAGATCGCCATGTCGAGCGACTCTAATTCTAGCCGGAACAGGTGGGTCTTAACAGGTCCTTGGGCGAGACCTCAATCAACACAGTAACCAGTGTTCGTTCCTCAATTGGATGACTAACGATACAACTGACCACGTATCGTGTATGTTGGGCATAAGCGTAAATGTCGCGCTTGCCCTGGATTCGGCACGTGGCGGCTCAAATGTTTGTCTGATCTGGGTCTTAAAGACCTCAGACCCAAAGACTAATGGGTCGTGAAGCTTAAGTCACAAGGCTCAATATTTGGCACGTTCAACTAAGCTAGACATGCCATATTTCACTTTGTCGCATCATCACAGATACGGCAAGATTCTATGGCGTCGTCTAATTCGACGAACCTTCTTAAAAGAGAGCCGCCTAAAACTTAAAGATTTCGATCTTTAAGCTTTCGGGTCGACGCGGAAGCGTCGACCCAATAGCAGCATTTACATGCTGCTGTCTTAAAAGTTTGAATTGTTGCGCAACATGTTCTCTCAACACAGTCCGCGTATTGAGAGCCTTGTTGGTAAAGCAAGGCTTCTTTCTCTCGGGCCCCGTCGAGCTCGTCTTGTATGAAGTCGGCTATGGCCGCATGCTGCTCATCTCTTTCTAGCGTGTACAGCATGGCGCCAAATAACGATTGCCGGGGTTAATATAGACCTAAATTAACCAATCAATAGAGCCGATGTCTTATTGCATCAATGTTACAAAATTTGGTAATATTGGAACTATTTAAGTCTAAATAGATAAAGATAACAATTTTGTACTTGATTATTTATTTTCTCTCATAGGAAATAATATTTATTATTCATCTTGTAGGAAATATTACGATTGTAACGGTAGACCTTGTTACACAGTAGGTGCGGTGCGCCCTACTGATCCAGCAACATCAAAAGAATTTGCAGGTCTTTTGACGAAAGTTGCTCCTTACACAGCGTTGTGTGCAACTGCCCGTCTTTACTGGCTGGATTTATGTAGGTAATGCTATAAAAAGATACTTCTAGGCCACTGCCCCCTCCCCCGACTTATGGCCAATCAGAACGCACAAAAAAATGTATCCTGCCGTCAGTGTAAGAGCGTTACATTCATTTTCACTCCTGTTTTCACCTACAAGCTAAGCCACTTGGGCCAGCACCTTTATTGATAATCGAGCCGTGAACAGAGCTGCTTCTCTTCGCCCGACGCAAACGCAAAACAATAATTTCATGACGCTCCTTAAAGTCACGTGTGCGTGACGAGCAGTGTTTTAGAGCGATCGCATGTCGAATTACGATGGTCCGTGGTCAACAGTCTTTAGCTCTGGTTTACCGAAGTGTCGACTTGATTGCGGACAAATTCCATCGTACCGGGACTGGAACCGAAATACTTATGCATCATGACCGAGTCGTCCCCGATATCACGAAAGTATGCCGTATTCCCCTCGCTTAAAGTAAGAGTAGCCCGTCAAAGAGTTTCAAGATCGAAATGCTCGGGTTGTCAAATCAAGCAAATTCAAGAATTCATGAACCAGAGTCTTTCACTGTTCTTTAGAAAAGCTCGGAGGCAGTCGCAAATTCGCGGAAATGACCTGCGCTTCGTGAAATGTCGCGGCTTCCGCGTGATTAATTTCTTACAGTACGCGGCAATTCAATAAATTTTGACGGGTTCTTCAGCTCACCATTCACAATATTTTCACTAGGCGTAAATTCTTTCACAGTGAGGTCTTCTTGCTTTTTTTACGCAAGTGCCATAAAAGTCTGCTGTAATGTCCGATTCCTCCAGATGCAAAAGTTCGAGTAGAGACCGTTCGCAGAAGGGACTACATTGGCGAGACTTTTTAGCTAGCAGTCAATACCATAAATACTATAACCTATTCAAACACGCTATCACGAAAATCGATAGTGTGGATGTATAGGCAGTCGCTAATACATCCAAGCAGTCGGCACGAATCAATGCCAGCCACAAGGTTGAATATTCTCGGAAGGAACGCGGACGAAGAGGAGAAAAACACCAAGAAAATATTGGAAATATCCAATAGAACGGCATATTGGTACGAAATGCCTCGAAACGCTCCTTCCTGTTCTCCAGAAGCTCACTTGCTTCACGACGACTCATCTCTATAGCGCGGTACTAATAAACGCCATGCGAAGCGTCTCAAAGTTCGCTTATAGTGAAAATCCAAATTTGGCTTCAAATCGGTAGACCGAGAAAGCACCAGGGAGGACGCTGATGAAGCCTTTCCATTTAATTCTTAGAGATTTTGGAAAATTCTCACTTAAATTTTGAGCAGAAATGATCCAATTGCCTAAGCTCTCAAGGGGTTTCTTTACCGCAGTTTGTCCGCAAGCTCCTCCAATCTGATGGTTGCGCTCAAATGCCGAGAGCAGCTGATAGATTGCTGACTTGTTAAGCACAGTGCCAACCTCCATCAGCACTGTGAACTTCGGCTGACTCTGTTCCGCAAATGCATTGAAGAACTAGTGGTTCGCGTCAAGTTTACTGCCCTTACTATCCTTCAAAGCAAAATCGTTTCGATAGGGCGTAAGTTCTTCCTTTCACAAAAAAGCTTCAGCGTGTTCTCAAATAGGTGGCACTGGGCACCAATGCCGGCACCATTGAATTCTTGTTTTACTGTCCGATGGCTTCAGATACGTAGGCATCTCATCGTGTATTTGCCCGCGATCGTCAGCCACAATGCACACAAATGTTTCGCCATGCGTCGTCACCATACGTAGAGTTTTCTCTTATCTTAAATATTTTGGTCCATGAGGTAAGCCAAATTCTTGGCAAGCTTTGTGAGCGCCGCCTGAAGATGTTGAGACCTTCATTGTACATGGTGATGCAGTTGTGGTTTTTGGCCAGTCTCTACACATCGCGAATGCTTTCATTTATGGGATGATACGGAGTGCATTTATACTGTTATGCGTTCTGGTTAGCTATAAGTCGGGGGAGGTGTTTGCAAATAGCAAGGGGGTGTACATATAGCAATGACCTATTCTTAGGAGAATTATGGGGACCTCCCCCCTTTGATGGGGACACACCCTATCCAATATCCGATACGAGGCGGACACGTTACAATAATGAAAAAAAAAAGGTACGCAGTTTTTCGCGTTCTGATAGTAACATGTGCAGCCTGGTTTAGGACACAATGGATATATTGTTTCCGACTCCGAATTTTTTTTAGTATCGTAACGATTGAAGAAGAAAAGGATATTACGACGGAGACAATTGAGCCTCCACCCATAAAGCATACCAAGAATGACACTATGAGCCATTCATGCTAATTCTGTAGCAGCAAAAAGCATGTGGCCACCGGCTGTTGCGCTCAAGCATGCAAGAAGTGCTGCCTAAAACGTGAGGGCGTATGCCGAGCTCCCCCAAAAGGTATGACAATTAATTGCTGCAATCGCGGCTGAGATGCCTTTAAGTACCTATATCTATTGCGTTGACAAAGGTGAAAAATAAGGCCCCGATCCCACTCAGACCAAAAAGCCCGTGCTGAAAAATGAATTTCGCGAGCCGAATTTTAACTGTACGAGATATTTTACAAGAAAATCTCCCGAGTCTATATGAAGATAGGTAGTCGAGGGTGTGTTAACGGGATGTCAAACGTCACCAAGTCCTACCCAGATCGAAGCGACTGTCAAAGTGAAAGGGCGATAACAAGCAGTCATGCATCCAATGTCCCTGCACAGAGCCTAGAGCTTGTGGCAGTAGATAGGAGCTAGCAGGAAGTCAAGCGTCGCCAGAACCGGCGGGCGATGACTTGGACGAGTTACCTTCGGTAACGGGGCACTACGACTTGTACTGTTTCAGTACAAGTCCACTTCGCACTGCTTCAGTTGCGAGTGGTGCCTTACGTTAATTGACGTACACTGCACGTGCAGAGGAAGACTTCTCTTAAGACAACTAGACTTAAGAGGGTAAAATGAAAACTGTATTAAATATAATTAAGTGTCTCTTGTTCTATCTTTGTAATGCTAACTTAATTATAATCTAATACTAAACATGTAAATAAATTCATATCTCTGTCTAATCTGTAACTCTCTTTGATTACTCCTACAGATGATTAGTCTGCGGAATAAATAGGTATAATGGTCTATACCTATTTATGGATAAGAATTCTGAATATTACTATATAAAGTAATATCCTCCAAATATTATCTACCTTTTAGATAATATATTAATTAACAACCTTTAAGTGTTAATTTCATGTAACGATACACCCCGTTACATCACCCCTCCCTTAAACGACAATCACTCTGAATGTCATTGGATGGAGTGGTCGCTATGTGACCACTTAATTTTTAAAA
>NC_090619.1:746428-761489 GCF_004359215.1 Bremia lactucae
TGACGTACACTGTACGTGCAGAGGAAGACTTCTCTTAAGACAACTAGACTTAAGAGGGTAAAATGAAAACTGTATTAAATATAATTAAGTGTCTCTTGTTCTATCTTTGTAAATGCTAACTTAATTATAATCTAATACTAAACATGTAAATAAATTCATATCTCTGTCTAATCTGTAACTCTCTTTGATTACTCCTACAGATGATTAGTCTGCGGAATAAATAGGTATAATGGTCTATACCTATTTATGGATAAGAATTCTGAATATTACTATATAAAGTAATATCCTCCAAATATTATCTACCTTTTAGATAATATATTAATTAACAACCTTTTAGTGTTAATTCCATGTAACGATACACCCCGTTACACCTTCAATTGGTGTAGCAGATTACTTGTTACTGTCACCTGCAATGGCATCAACAGATGACATGTTCTAGTCACCTCCAATAGGAGTAGGAGGTGACGCATTCCCAGCAGCCGCACTGATCCATGCAGCTGCCAGCTTTGCGAACTCATGGGCTACGCGCATAGACTTATTTGTCGCCGTGTCGATTTTGGTCAAAATGAATAATGCAAAAGATCGGTATTTGATTAAAACCAATAATGCAAAAATTACATTGAAAGACATTATAGTATTTCCTGTCACCCTACATCAGCCACTATAGTGACTGTTGGTTCAGGGGGGGGGTAACCGCTGTCTTCTTACATAAGTTTTTTTCCATAAGAGGAATAATAAATATTATCTTCTATGAGAGAAATGAAGTAAAGAAGTACAAAATTATTGTCTTAATTATTTGACTTCAATAGTTCCAAACTACCAAATTTGGTGATATTGATGCAATAAGACATTAGCTCTATTAATTGGTTATTTTAGGTTTAAATCAACCTCGTTAATCGTTAAAAGACATGATTGTGCGGTGCGCAAGGAGGCGCCATACTCAGTTAGTTGTTAATAAAAATAAGTTCAGTGGTAGGTAGAAGATCGTTACGTGGGAAATAAATATATAAATACAGTTTTACTTTTTCTTTATTATAAACCTTTAGTCTGAATTTTTTAAGCTAAAGACAGACTCAGAATGAGCTTAGGCGTGAGCAGGCTCGGAACGAGGCTCTCAACAGGACTGTTGAAACGTTCTCCCTCCCCGTTCGTATCGCCGAGGCCCATTCGGATGGACCCGCCAAAGTTCAATGGAGCTGCAGCGCACACGATTGTCCATTGGCTGTTAGTCGTGAGCAATGCGGTGTGGTGCAGCTAATCGAGGATGACACTCGGATGGTGTCGCTGGCTATGTCCCATTTGCGCAAAATGCCTCAGGATAGTCACTCGTCGCTAATGGCGAACGGTAAGGCGTTCCCTTCATGGGCGATCTTATAGGCTAAGATTCGCGCCATGTATCAGCAGCCGAACAACGAAGTTTTGCTTCATGCGCGCTTCTTTGGATGTCGACAGGCGACGCGATCACTGCAATAATATTTGCAGGAGATGCGCTCGCTGTCGGCATCCATTACTGTGGGTCCGATACCCTGCCATTCACGTTTCATAAATGGACTGCGGTACGGCTTACCGCTACAGGCTCTTTTAGGAAGGTGTCGTCGACGATGGAAGAGGCAATAATAATTGCCTTTGTTGAGGATCAAATCTTCAACAGTGCCCCGGCGACAGCTTGGTATAAGCCATCGGCCAAATGATTGGATGCCATTCCTATGAAGGTAAGCAATTTTGATGTAGTCTGCTGCAATTGCGGCCAGCGCGGCCATATGATGACTCGCTGGTATACTAAAGTTCCTGCTGGTGCTAAGACGCCCAGCAAGAGGACTTTCGACCCGAAGTGTGATGGCAAAAATCATCGTGCAAGATACGTGAGTTCTGCATCGACCACTGAGGGTTCGGGAAATGCATGAGCGAAATTTCGGCACCTCAGGGACTATGCCGGTCTATAACGCTCGAGTATGAGGCTATGACGATGTAGTGACCCTTCTCGTGAATTTGGAAGACTTCAGTGGACGAAAGGTCTACCTTCCATCGCATCTGAAGGCAAAGCAAAGTCGATTTAGCTACAGCGATGACATCAGCTGTCACCTTGTGATCCCTTGAGAATGTATGACCTGATCTCAACCTGAAATTACTTCTTGAGCTCCACGGTGCACCATCGAGTAGACATCTGGGCTGTGAAAAGACATATTTACGAGTTAATTTTGTGGCCCCACCTTTATCGGCGGGTGGTCAACTATAATCGCTCTGTCGAACTGTATCATCGCATTGAAACTGCACCATCTAGTAGTGCGCCATTGAAGCCGCTGCCGATTCTAAAGAATTGTTGATAGCGGTCAGTCTGGACTTCATCTTTGGCATGACAAGGATCGGACGGGGGTCGTTGTCTTTGTATACATACTGAGCAAATAATGCATTTAGCACAATTTTGCACTACAATCTCAGTCAAGGAGGCAGCTCTCTTGTTCCTGGATCACGTGTATCGAATACACGGGACGCCTGAGTCCATAGTATCGAACCGGGATCCATGTTATGCGTCGGATTTTTGGTGTCATGAGTTTGAGCTGCTGGGTAGCAATCTCCATGTCAACAGCCGACTATCCTTAGATCAATGGCCGAACAGAACGGGCCAATCGGGTCGTGGCAGATGTATTGCGCACACTAGCGACTCCTAGGGAATGGAGCAAAGAATTGTCCTTCGTGGAGCTCGCTTTTTATAACAGTGTCCACGCCAGTAGGGGTAAGAGACCGTTTTAAATAAACTGTCTACGCCATCCTCGTACGCCAGTCTCGCTTGGATGCTGCCCAGATCCTAGTGGGGGAGGGTACTCACTGCGCTCGGTGCAATTGGGAAAGAGGGACACAGTTTAAAACTATCTCCCGTGACCCAGAAGAGATTGGTCCCCTTCCAGCGGTGTCATAGGCGAGTTGATGCTTCAAAGCGTGAGCGACGCTCAACGTTTCGTGGATGAGAGATTAGCCGTCACACGAAAAGTCCTTGACGCGATGGCAAGCGCACAGGACAAGAACAATGTGCGGACCGACATCGTCGCAAAAACAATGAACGCTTTAGAGCGTGAGAATAGTACTATTAAGTACTGCTACTCTACCTAAAAAAGCAGTTTTTGTAACACCTGCTAGTACCTTGAAACTACTGCCGCTTTTCATTGGCCCGATTGCGGTGTCAATGAGGGTAAAGACCTAAACTATAGGCTCACGATCCTGCAGTATATGAAGACGCCCCCGTCTTTTAAATGGGTCGTCCGAAGCCGTATGTTGATCTACAATAGACCACATACCCATATTTGTCAAAGGAGACCGATAATGACGCCGTCCCTGAGTCGAGCGTCGGTCCGGTGGGGGGGCGAGGAACGTGAAAAACTCCCCTCCAACAATCTCCTTTCACCATGATATGGACTTGGGGAGCGAGGAATATCACGCGCGTAACGCGGATCCTTCAGCATCAACTTTCCAAAAGGTCCAGCCGAAGTTTCAGCCTACCGTAACCCCGGCGATCCTTCGAGCGATGTTCGCATCGCATAGCTCGCCTATAATTTGCCGAGAGGTCGGTCATAGGACGTAATTTTATTCACCACTGCTAAACTGGCAGGGTCACTAGGGCAAGTTTCTGTCGTTGAGATGATACCCTCGCGGGCCATCGTCATGTTGACGAAACTATATCCCTCTTTCGCACTGAGCATAGTGAGAGCCCCCCCCACTAAGACTCAAACTGCGCACAAACAAGACTGGTGTTCGAGGATGGCGCAGTCCGTTAATATAAAACGGTGTCTCACCCGTACTGGCGTCGACACTGTTATTTATAGCGAACCTCACAAAGGACCATTGCTTGCTCCATTCTTTGGGAGTTGCTGTGGTGCGTAAGACATCCGCCACGACCCGATTGGCACGTTCCGTTTGGTTATTGGTCTAGGGATGATCTGCTGTCGATATGTGTAGCTTGCTACCTAGCAGCTCGAACACATGTCGCAAAAAACCCAGAGATTAAACGCAGACCCCGGTCCGATACTATGAACTTGGGCATCCCGTGTAGTCGTTAAACATGAGCCAGAACGAGAGAGCAGCCTCCTTGCCTGTGATCTATGTTATACGTGGTGCTAAATGCATAATTTGCCCAGTCTATCTACAAAGACGACGAGCCCCGTCCGACTCTTGTGGTCGAGCGGCATGCCAAACATGAAGTCCAGACTTACTGACTTCCAACAATCCGTTGGAATTGGTAGCGGATTCAGTGGCGCACTGCTGGTGCAGGCTTAATGGGCTGACACTATTCGCAAGAGCGAACACAGTTGGCCACCCATCTATATAGGTGTGGCCACCAAATTCCTCTGACACTCGTAAGAATGTATTCCCACGGCCCAGATGCCCATTATATTGTGCATCATGGAGCTCGTGAAGGATCATCAGCTTGAGATCTGTGTCATGCGGCACATAGATTCGCAAGGGGTCACAAGGTGACAGCTGATATCATAACATGCCATCGCTGTAGCTAAAGCTTAGCTTTTAGGGGCGATGGAAGGGTAACCTTTCGTCCACCGAAGTGATCCAACAGCAGGCGACAGTGGTCGTCCTGACTGTAGCTCTCTTTAATTTCAGAGGCTTATGAGCTCGTCACGTGGTATGCCTTCATGGCTGCCAACGTTGACGGCTGAAACTGTGCTTTCGCACTAGACACACTTTCCGGTGTCTAACCTCGAAGTCTGGTCTGCGCGATAAAGCGTCAGCCTAGACATTCGACTAACCCGGCTTGTATTCAACTTTGAAATTAAATTCAGAGAAGAATGTGAGCCATCTTGCCATTCTAGGTGCGGTGAGTTTATTGCGGCCCGCAGTAATGCGTGATCCGTATAAACCACAAATGGTTCGATGCCCAATAGGTGCACACGTAACTTGACAAGAGCATACTTTATTGAGAGTAGCTCTTTGTCATGCACGGGATAATTCAGTTCCGCGGCTTTGAATAGCCGGGACTGATAAGAGATGACACGGTCAACGCCGTCGTCATCCTTCTGCATGAGTACGCTGCCTATTGCAAAATTACTTGCATCGCAGACGACACTGATGGGCTTATCCGCGTCTGGCATTGCCAAGACCGGTGCCTCTACAAGATATTGCTTGACTGATGTGAACGCATCTTCTTGTTCTTTTAACCAAACCCATTATGCGTCCTTTTTAAGGAGATCAGATAATGGTGTAGTTTGCTCGGCATAATTATTGCTATATTTATGCAAGTAATTAGCGAGCCCTAGGAATTGGCGCAAATCCTTCACATGCCGTGGGATCGGCTATTCCTTTACTGGTTTTACCTTGTCTGAGTCTGCTCGTATACCATGTGTACATACGATGCAACCCAGCACAGATATCTCGGGTACCCCTATGACGCACTTTTGCAAGTTGACTTACAATTTGGCGTCCTTCAAAGTCTGCAACACAGCGCCTAAATGACGCTTATGCGACTCTATTGCACTCAGTCCGTCCTCACCCTACTATGCACGAATACATCGATAAAGTAATGGGGCGCGTAGGTACGGTGCTGACGCATCACGTGAGCCACCACTCGGTTGAATATCGCTGTTGCGTTTTTCAAACCTTGGGGCATCACACGCCACTCCCAACGCATACCGCTTGAGGTGCCTACTGCCGTTTTGGCTACTTCGAACTCTCTCATGAGTACCTGATAGTAGCCATCCTTTACGCGGAAAAGATAGTCGACTTTTCCATGGAGTTCAACAAAACATTTTTTACGCAGTATTGGCGTTTGCGCCAGTATGGTCGCCGTGTTCAGCTTATTGTAAGCATGAACCACGCGCCATCCACCTGTGGCTTTAGGCACACAAAATGTCGGGCTGCAGTGGGGCGATTTACTCTCACGTACATGTCCCGCCTTGGCTCGCTTGTCGAAGATTTCATCGATATAATCGAATTGTCCTTTCGGCAGCGGCCATTGCCTGGTCACACAATACTTGGTGCCAGGTTCGATGTATAATTCGTGCCCGATGCCCCTATCTGCTGGTAGGCGGCTCGGCACTTCTTCTGGGAGCACATCACGAAGCTTCCACAGAACCTCAAAGAACAAACTGTCTCTCAATGCATCCCAGCCTTGAGCAGCAAACCGTTTCGTTTTGTCCGTTTCTAGGACGCTCTCGTCCATTGTTGGCGACGAGCAACAGTCCACGAAGTTCTCTTCTTGAACGGTGTGACTATTTCGAGGATCTTTCCTTCCTTTATTTTGGCAAGAAGCAGTACCCCATTCATCTCCGGGAGATTTGCTATCTCCTCCGCACTTTCGTCTTCGACGGAGGTGTTCGAGAGCTCGCCTTTTTTGATCATGACTGATTGAAAGGTCACTCATTTTGACGTGTCACAAATCGGTATCATTTGTCGGGTACTCCTTTCCGAGTCCTTACGATTTTTGACTGAGAAGCGGCTGCCGTTGCCACCTATGCTAACGCACCCCTTCCAACCGCACCAGGCGCTAGACTCCGTACCAGTTCTTGCGACGCCTTACTTCCTGTCAGCTCGCTATTCACTGCCACAGGCTCTCGGCTCTGTGCAGGTCCATTGAAGGCATGACTACTTGTCATCGTCATTTTAACTACGCCAGTCTCTACGAGCTGGGTAAGACTTTGTGTCACCTGACTAACTGTCGGTAAAATTTCAACTGAGTTGGACACGACAAAAGTTGCATAAGCCTCTCGCAGGAGCACATCATGTCTGGTGCCCTGTGTTGAGTAAGAAACTGAGCGTGTACGCCAGCTTATCCATGGTTGGTGTTTTGCCAACCATGGCAAGCCTAGGATGAGGTCATACGGACTCTCCATACCTAGCACTATGAACTTCTCCTTACAACAGAAGTCACTTACGCTGAAGGCAAGTTCAACTTGATCTCCCTCAGACTTTACGAGCGCGCCGTTCATTAAACGAACGCTCACCTCTTCTCGCTTGTCATCCTGACAAAGCGACTCAAACATCGCCGGTCTCTGTTTTCAAACCTCGAGTTTAACAAAATTTTGTGATGCACCCGTATCCACAAGGAGGGTCATCACATGGTCATAGCCTCGAACTCGAGCTCTATAGATCAGCAGGGTTGAGGTCCGAAATAGCGAGACCTCAGAGACATGCTACCCATTTGTTCGACAACTCTGAACTTAGGAGTAGTTTCAGAGTCCGCGTCAGTAGGGCATCCCACCCCTACTACGCTCCTGCATTTCCCGAACCATCAGTAGTCGATGCAGAACTCATGCGTCTTGCACGATGGTTCTTGCCATCAAACTTTGAGTCGGAAGTCTTCTTGCTGGGCGTCTTAGCACCAGCAGGAAATCTGGCATACAGCGAGCCATCACATGGCCGCGCTTGCCGCAATTGTAGCAGACTCCATATACATTGCTTAACTCCATAGGAGTGGCATCCAACCTTTCGGTTTACGCCTTAAACCAAGCTATCGCCGAGGCCCAGTTGAAGGGTTGATTCTCAGCTAAGGCATTTCGGATTCCTCTTCCATCGTCGACGGCACCTTTTTGAAAGGGCTTGCCGCGATGAATCCGTGCCGTAGTCTATACATGAACGTGGGCGTTCCGGTATTGTCCTCGAAGAGCTGCACCACTCCGCATTGCTCCACGGCTAACCATTGAACAATCTTGTGCGCTTCAGCTCAATCGAACTTGGGTGGGTCCATCCATTGGTACAGACGGGCTGAGAGCGTTTCAACAGTCCTGTTAAGAGCCTTGTTCCGAGCCTGCTTGCGCCTAAACTCTTCGTATGTGCCTCGGACGCGGCCATTCGCTGTCCGAGGACAAACACCTCTAACTGCTCCAACAGAGTTACATGTTTCTTTGGACGACTGCATACGATTCTGGTCAAAGCTTGCTCACCAAGTCCCTGCGCCAAGTGCTCACCCACCTCCTGATGATGGTGGGAAATGGGCCCAATCGATATTGAGGCTCATCCTCACTGGCACGCTCAGAGAGGCGTGTCGTGGAAAGTACTACTAGTGCAATTAAGTGTTGGCGCTTTTAAACTGGCCTGACACTACAAGCACACACCTTCAAGCACAGTGATTGAACGTATTTTCTTACGGCCAGTGAGGTAGTCGTTGGGCACCTTAAGCGACCCCACACAACAAACTTATGCCTTCGATCAAGTGACGCCACGGAAGCAGTTACCCGTCTTCACGTGCGCGGTTGTTATCGAGGAAAAAGTTTTAAGACTGATTTATATCTAACAAAATTAAATATATAACATTTTAATTAATGATTAGGTGCCATCTCTGTAGATGTGCATCCCTAGGGGGCGAGCGTATTGTTCCGAATACCTCTGCTCGCGGATGACGCTAGACGTCATCCCTTTTAATCACAATGAACCCATGTACATCACATTCAAAAGGGTGGATCACTATTTTATCCTCACCCAAGTGACAGGTCATATTACTTCACATGAAGTAGTTGACTTCCCCATTAAGTGTAATTAACGTTGTGTACATTAGGCACTTTCGTTATGCTTGTTACACATTCCTTCAAGTTTTATAGGACTTATTCCCTCATGTTGTATTCGGGGAGTATCCCCCCAAGTGCCTTCAACTGTAGTTGCGCAACAATAGCGAGATCCTCTACGACCGACTTTTCAGTCGGTCTTGGACTTTCGCACTGTCTCTTATCAACAGGCGTTTCAAAATAACTGGATGTTGCTTTCAAAGCAAGCATCCTTGTTTTGGACCACTCTACTTTTTCTAGTGGTCGATTTTAGACGCTACCTGTACTTATGCCCAGCCGTCGGCAACCATATTCACGTCGCAATGGTAGACCTTCGGCGCTGCCTGCCCTTGTGCTCAGCAGTCGGAATCTAACTCGACAGAGTGATCGGTCGTCATACTGAGGTCTTATGCATTCTTGCAAACGGCCGAACCACCATCGCACTTATTCGTAAGACATCCACACGCTTGTGAACGCTCCAAGACGTTTATAAGTGGAGGCAAGAATCGGCACAGCTTGATGCTGTCAGCTTGTGCATGGCTCGTAGTTTCTGAGCCATGGCAATCCAAGGATGACATCAAAATTTGTCATTAAAATCCAGTACGATGAAATCATCATCCTACTGCGTACCTTCAACGTGTATTAGATACCAACTACACGTTTCTAATCTATTACAGATGCGCCTGTAGTGTTGTCCTTGATAGAAATATATCATCCGTCTTTTGACAGCGATTGCATTTTTGTAACTTGAAGAGCGCGTTTCTCGCTCTCCATATACGAGAGGATGTCCACAGGTTTTGGACCTTCGCTCTCTTGTCGTATTTTTGAACGATAAGCACCAGAGCGGACGAAAGCCTGTTTTGAGGCTTAAGTCCTCCGGTTCCGCTACAGAGATCGCTTGGTCAAGCGTCTTCAATTCGAGCCGGAACATGTGGGTATTGATGGACCGTCTCCAGGACCCTAATAAACATAGCTTCCTGTGTTTGGTCAATAAACGGATGACTCACGATACAGCTTACTAGATATCGTGTATGTTAGGCACAAGCGTGAAGATCACGCTTGCCCTGCTTTAAATCCAGGAGCTCTGATCGGGCCCTTAATTCGGCACGAGGCGGCTCGAAGGCTTGCCTGAGCTGGATCTTAAAGACCTTATACGACCCAAAGATATATATGTCGAGAAGCTTGAGTCTTAAGGCCCAAGATTTGGCACGTCTGGCCAAGTTGGACATGCCAAACTTCACTTTTGTCGCATCGTCATCGATGCGGCAGGCTTCAATGGCACCGTTTTATCTGACGAACCATGTTATCAAGGAGTTCCTTGAACCAAAAAATTTCAATTCTAAAGCTTTTGGGTAGCTGCATGAAAATGATGCTATCTCAACAGTTGTAAAGGCTGAGCACCCGTTTCTTTTAACACATCTGCATGTCGAGAGCCTTGCTGGTGGTTAACGTTTCTTGAAAACCGTCGAGTTCATGTTGTATAAACTTGGCTATAGCCTCATGTTGCTCATCTCTTTGTAGAGCGAACAACATGGCGCTAACGGCAGGCCCGCCTATGGACGAACTCATACATTTGACCGCTATCCATTTAAGGTCTCTAAAATAAGTGAACCTTTCACACGTTGCATGGAAGTCTTCTGGAGGGGCTTGGAAGCTACCTCCGTCTTCACCCAACATGTCCACATTGAATAGAACGTGATCGGGCCGCTGAACGGGCTACGAAGGCACTTATCGCTAGGACTGATACAGTTCTAGCCAACCTACACTGACAACAGTGAAGGTGAGGTGCTTCGTTTAATTCACGTACACTGACGTGCAGAGGGAAGTTACAAGCAGCTAAAAAGTTTTAGCTACTAGAGTTCGATTCTCTAGTATGGAGAAAAAGTAAAACTGAAGTAATACATTTAGTTCCTACGATACGAACTTCTATCTACTGACTTTAATATGTAATTAATATGTATAGCTCCCTATTGAGGACCGCCCAATTGTGTCTTGTAACGATTTACGGTGTTGATTAAAGCTTAAATCAACCAATCAACAGAAAAAATATGTCTTGTTGCCACAATACTACAAATTTGGTAATATTGGAACTATTAAGTCAAAAATAATAAAGGATTATAATTTTGAATTTCCTTATTTATTTTCTTTGGTAAGAAATAATATTTGTTTTTCCTTCACAGAAAAAAATATTTATGTAACGGAACACTCCGTTACAAGCTGGCTTTAGCTCCAGTTTCTCATGTATTTTTCTGACCGGTACAACGTTTGCATTGGCAATCCTTTATCCTGTATGGCATTACTGCCGTTACAGGAATTCTCGGTTTCCACCACTAGGCTTGTCTCAACACGTTTTTAAGTCTCAAATGTGGGTCACATCTCGATTTAAGGTATCTCATCCCTTTCGAGTTGTAAGAAATCTCAAGTACCGTACATAGGGCACAGGATTAATATTCATCGTGTCTGTAGACTCAGCCTGAACGCCTTGTCATGCAAATGTATGCCTCTGCGATCGTGATCAGTATTTTCGGTTAGCGACTACGTCATCGGCGTCGTATAATTGTAAATATGTTTACTCTTTTGTCACTTTGTCGCTTGTATTGCCTCGCGCAGACATCATTCGCGTCACGCAGGCGTCAAGTCGCATTAAATATGTCTCGCAACAATTCATTTCAATGTATTTGCAGCACATCATATTTTTTGATCTCGAACAAAAGGCAATTCTGGTTGGGAGATACCTCATATCGGTGGAGGATCCGAATATTTATTTCGCTCAGATTTGAAGATTCGCAATTCTAATACAAGCCCAACGGCACTTTTGGAGTACTTACGTAGCAAAAAAGTGTTGTGCAACCTGCAACAATATACACGACAGTATTAATCACAAGTTCCTTATAACTCTTTTATTGTGAGTTTCAGCCTATTTGCTGCGGAAAAACTTCTGGAATACGTGTTTTTTCTATGTCATTATCAGACAGCTGGCCGTGTTATGGTATAGTCCTAATATTTAGAAGCTAACAGTCTGCCAATTCGGCAAAGTTGTCAATAGTGCAGCGAATGATTGCTGCACTTCAATGTGCTGACATGTTGCACGTGCCGATTGGCACGAGGTCACGCGAGTTGGCATCTACTACTAACTGCTTACTATCGAGTATCGTATTTTTCGGGATGACCGTGTCAGGGTTCATCGACATGACGTATAATGAAAAATCTTCTGTCAAGATACAACTGCTCTGGAAGGATCTGTCTGTTTTCACTGCAATGCATTAGCCATTTTTGCGTGCAAGTATCGATGACTTCATGCACAAAGTTTGTGCAGAGACCGTCATGGATCTTTTGGCTATGTGCTCAAAATTTTGATCAGGGGCACACACGGTATACGCAGTTTAAATCAACTCGCTAAGTTCAAGTTTGACTTTGGCCACATGTGGCGGCTAGCTTTACATTATGAGTTATAATTGTCGTAACGGGCTAAAGTTGTCCTAATGTTACACAGTCCCCGTTAAGTACACTTTGTGTACTTAAGGGGATGGTCAATTACTTGAATAAAGGAATCAGATCCACCACTTGGGTATGGTTCACATTGTGACCCACCGTTGTATATTTAGTGCACATAGGTGCATTCATATTAGGAGCAATGACGCCTAGCGTCATCCATTACGCGAGGAATCGTAGAAATATACGCTCGCAATACATATTAGTGTTATCTACAGAGATGACATTTTAGGATTGGTAAAAATAGGTATTTATAATTAATACTATCTTCCTACTTGGTAAGTGCGCACGAGGAGTCGGATCACCGCTCCCGTGACGACGCTTTACTAGAGTACTTAGTGCGTCGGGTGAGGTCGCTACGGCGCCCACCACAACTAGCTCACAACACACGAGAGTAGACGGTCAAACTACTTCACAACTGTGCTAAGGTGCCTTAGAAGAGCGTGGCTGCATTAGACGCGCCCGCCTACACTTGGTTGTACTTAAAATGATTTTCATCTCCCGCATCTCTGCGTGTGTACATGAGGATGAGCCTCAATATCGATTGGGCTCGTTTCCGCCACCTCCCCGAACATCATCGGGGAATGGCAGGGCACTTGGCGCAGTTACTTAGTGAACAAGCCCTGGTTAGGCTCTTAGGAGATCCTCCTTGGCAACATGTTGCTCAGTTGGAGCAGTTTGAGGCACAGAGCCATGCTTGCAGCGGAGTCCGTCACTCAGACTCAGGATGAGCTGGGGCGTGAGCTGAGGCGTGAGCATGATCGGAGCGAGGCTCTCAAAAGGGCTATTGAGATGCTCTTTACCCGGCCGCATTATCCGAGGCCCATTCGGATGGACCTGCCCAAGTTCGATGGAACTGCAGCGCACACGATTGTCCACTGGCTGTTGGCCGTGGAGTAATGCGGTGTCGCGCAGCTTATCGAGGACAACACCCGGATGGTGTCGTTGGCTATGTCTTGTTTGCGCAGAATACCTTAGGGTAAGCTCACTCGTCGCTAATGGCGAGCGGAAAGGCGTTCCGTTCATGGGCGATCTTATACGCAAAGATTCGCGCCATGTACCAGCCGCCGAACAACGGAAGTGTTGCTTCAGGCGCGCTTCTTTAAAGCGCGACAGGCAAAGCGATCTCTGCAAGAGTATGTGCGAGAGATGCTCTCGCTGTCGGCGTCCATAACCGTAGGTCCGAATCCGGAGCACCTTAAGGTGCCGACGTTTATGAACGGACTACGGCATGGTTCATCGCGACAGGCCCTTTTCAGAAAGGTGCTTTCGACGATGGAAGAGGCAATAGAAATTGCCTTAGAGGAGAGATCCTCCAACAGTGGTTACGCAACAGCTTGGTATAAGCCGTCGGCCGGGAGGATAGATGCCACTCCCATAGAGTTGGGCAATGCAGACCACGTCTGCTTTAAATGCGGCAAGCGCGGCCATATGATGGCTCGCTGCTATGCCAGGGTCCCTGCTGGAGCGAAGATGCCCAGCAAGAGGACTCCCTATCCAAAGGGCGATGGCAAGAACCAGCGTGCGAGGCGCATGAGTTCTGCCTCGACCGCTGAGGGGTCGGGAAATGCAGGAGCGCAGTAGGGGCGGGATGCCCTACTGACGCGGACTCGGAAGTTACCCCTAAGTTCAGAGTTGTGGAATAAATGGGTAGCATAGTCCCTGAGGTCTCGAAATTTCGGACCTCAACCCTGCGGGTCTATAGCGCTCATGTAAGAGGCTATGACCAGGTGATGACCCTCCTAGTGGATTCGGGTGCATCACAAAACTGTGTGAAACTAGCGGCTCTAAGAAAGAGACTGGCGATGTTTGAGACGTTTGCCAGGATGGCGAGCGAGAAGAGGCGACCGTTCGTTTAGCGTACGGCGCGCTCGTTAAGTCCGAGGGAGTTCAGGTTGAACTCGCCTTCAGCTTTAGTGACTTCTCTTGTAAGGAGAAGCTCACAGTGGTGGGTATGGACAGTCCGTATGACCTCTTCCTAAGCATGCCATGGTTGGCAAAACACCAACCATGGATAGACTGGCATACACGCAGAGTTGCGAACTCTGCGCAGGACACCGGAAAGAATGTCCTGCGAGAGGCGTATGCAACTGATGTCGTTTTGAACACAGTTGAAGGTGCGTTGACGGTTGTCAAACGTCACCGATTCCTACCCAGCTCGTGGACACTGAGGTAGTGAATAGGACGATGACAACTAGTTGTGCGTCCGAATATCCTGAACAAAGCCGAGAGCCTGTGGCAGTAGACGGCGAGCTGACAAGAAGTCATGCGTCGCATAAACCGGCACAGTGCCTAGAGCCTGGTGCGGTTGGAAGGGGTGCGTTAGCCAGGAGTGCAACGGCTTTCGCTTCCCAGAAAAGGTCGTGGTGACTCGAAGAGCGAGTACCCGACAGATTAGGACGATCAAAGGCACGTCTAAGCGAGTGACCTTTGGATCAGTCCCTATTAAAGAGGACGGGCTTTCGAACGAGGTGTTCGAGGCCGTCACTAACGAAGTTGTGAAGCATCCTCAGTTGAGTGCTCCGGCAAGTCTTTTAATCTACCGAGTAGATATTAAATCTCCCGGAGAAATCGTGGGATCTGTTCCTTGCCGAATTAAAGGAAGGAAAGATCCACAAAATAGTCACACCAGTTCCAGAAGAGAACTTCGTGGACTGTTGCTCGTCGTCCACAATGGACGAGAGCGTCCTAGAAACGAACAAAATGAAGCGGTTCGCTGCTCAAGGCTGGGATGCCTTGAAAGAC
The DNA here is from genome assembly GCF_004359215.1 of Bremia lactucae. NCBI lineage: Eukaryota > Oomycota > Peronosporomycetes > Peronosporales > Peronosporaceae > Bremia > Bremia lactucae. Next base: position 761,146 of record NC_090619.1, read on the forward strand.
AGTCCGTTCTTTGAGGTTCTGTGGAAACATCGTGATGTGTTCCCAGAAGAAGTGCCGAGCCGCCTACCAGCAGATAGGGGCATCGGGCACGAGATAGACCTCGAACCTGGCACCAAGTATTGTGTGACCAGGCAATGGCCGTTGCCGAAAGAACAAGTCGATTATATCGATGAGTTCTTCGACAAACGAGCCAAGGCGGGACATGTGCGTGAGAGCAAATCGCCTCACTGCAGCCCGACCTTTTGTGTGCGTAAAGCCACAGGTGGATGGCGCGTGGTTCATGCTTATAATAAGCTGAACACGGCGACCATACCGGCGCAAACGCCAATCCCGCGGAAAGATGT
>NC_090619.1:761730-780721 GCF_004359215.1 Bremia lactucae
TACTATCAGGTACTCATGAGAGAGTCCGATGTAGCCAAAACGGCAGTAAGCACCCCAAGCGGTATGCTTTGGGAGTGGCTTGTGATGCCCCAAGGTTTGAAAAACGCACCAGCGACATTCAACCGAGTGGTGGCTCACGTGATGCGTCAGCACCGTGCCTACGCGCCTCATTACTTTGACGATGTATTCGTGCATAGTAGGGCCGAGGACGGGCTGAGCGCAATAGAGTCGCACAAGCGTCATTTAGACGCTGTGTTGCAGACTTTAAAGGACGCCCAATTGTACGTCAACTTGCAAAAGTGCGTCGTAGGGGTACCTGAGATACCTGTACTGGGCTGCATCGTTGGTACACACGATGTACGAGCAGACCCAGACAAGGTAAAATCAGTAAAGGAATGGCCAATCCCACGGCATGTGAAGGATTTGCGCCAATTCCTAGGGATCGCTAATTGCTCTCATAAATATAGCAATAATTATGCTGAGCGAACTAAACCATTATCTGATATTCTGAATTGAGATTACAACAGGTACAGACCCCTGTACCTGGGATGACGCAAACGCGTCGTCCCGAAGGACTCAGAAAAGGTTTGGCTAAAAGAACAAGACGATGCGTTCACATCAGTGAAGCAATATCTTGTAGAGGCACCGGTCTTGGCAATGCCAGACGCGGATAAGCCCATCAGTGTCGTCTGCGATGCAAGTAATTTTGCAATAGGCAGCGTACTCATGCAGAAGGATAACGACGGCGTTGACCGTGTCATCTCTTATCAGTCCCGGCTATTCAAAGCCGCGGAACTGAATTATTTCGTGCATGACAAAGAGCTACTCTCAATAAAGTATGCTCTTGTCAAGTTACGTGTGCACCTATTGGGCATCGAACCATTTGTGGTTTATACGGATCACGCATTACTGCGGGCCGCAATAAACTCACCGCACCTAGAATGGCAAGATGGCTCACATTCTTCTCTGAATTTAATTTCAAAGTTGAATAAAAGCCGGGTTAGTCGAATGTCTAGGCTGACGCTTTATCGCGCAGACCAGACTTCGAGGTTAGACACCGGAAAGTGTGTCTAGTGCGAAAGCACAGTTTTAGCCGTCAACGTTGGCAGCCATGAAGGCATACCACGTGACGAGCTCATAAGCCTCTGAAATTAAAGAGAGCTACAGTCAGGACGACCACTGTCGCCTGCTGTTGGATCACTTCGGTGGACGAAAGGTTACCCTTCCATCGCCCCTAAAAGCTAAGCTTTAGCTACAGCGATGGCATGTTATGATATCAGCTGTCACCTTGTGACCCCTTGCGAATCTATGTGCCGCATGACACAGATCTCAAGCTGATGATCCTTCACGAGCTCCATGATGCACAATATAATGGGCATCTGGGCCGTGGGAATACATTCTTACGAGTGTCAGAGGAATTTGGTGGCCACACCTATATAGATGGGTGGCCAACTGTGTTCGCTCTTGCGAATAGTGTCAGCCCATTAAGCCTGCACCAGCAGTGCGCCACTGAATCCGCTACCAATTCCAACGGATTGTTGGAAGTCAGTAAGTCTGGACTTCATGTTTGGCATGCCGCTCGACCACAAGAGTCGGACGGGGCTCGTCGTCTTTGTAGATAGACTGGGCAAATTATGCATTTAGCACCACGTATAACATAGATCACAGGCAAGGAGGCTGCTCTCTCGTTCTGGCTCATGTTTAACGACTACACGGGATGCCCAAGTTCATAGTATCGGACCGGGGTCTGCGTTTAATCTCTGGGTTTTTTGCGACATGTGTTCGAGCTGCTAGGTAGCAAGCTACACATATCGACAGCAGATCATCCCCAGACCGAAAGCCAAACAATACAAGCCAATCGGGTCGTAGCGGATGTCTTCCGCGTTATAGCAACTCTCAAAGAGCGGAGCAAGCAATTGCCCTTTGTGGGGTTCGCTACAAAAAACAGTATCCACGCCAGTACGGGTGAGACACCGTTTTATATTAACGGACTGCGCCATCCTCGGACGCCAGTCTCATTTGTGTGCAGCGTTTAGCCATCCCACGACAAAAGTCCGTGACGCGAAGGCAAGCGCACAAGACAAGCAAAAAGAATCTTTGGACCGAAATGGTCGCAAAAATAATGAACGCTTTAGAGTGGGTGAAGAGTACTACTAAGTACTGCTACCCTACTTAAAAATGCAACTTCTGTTCTACCTGGAGATACTACGAAGTTGTTGCCGCGTTTCATTGGGCCCTTTACAGTGGTAGAAGAGATTGGAGACCTAAGTTATAGGCTCACCCTTCCCCCGTATAGGAAGACGCACCCCGTATTTAACGTGTGTCGTCTGAAACGGTATCTAGACCCAAATGAGGTCACATACCCCCATCCGTCTAAGGAGACCGATGGTGACGCCAACTGTGAGTCGAGCGTCGTTCGGCCGAGGGAGTTGAAGAAGGCGCAAAACTTTAAGCCGACCGACTCCTTCCACCACGAATAGGTCTCGGAAAGCGAGGGACATCACGCGAGTAACGCAGATCCCTCAGCATTATCCTCCTCTCAAAAAGGTCCAAGCGAGTCTCCAGGCGTTCATAACCCTGACGAGCCTTTGCTCGGACATCAACAAGATCCGAGGTCAGTCGCAAGACTTGACCCTCGAGATCCGCAATACGTCGTTCAGCAGCGCTTAAAGCCTCCGACTGAACTAACGAAGGTAAGGCAGCCGCGAGAAGGTGGGCGAGATCGCCACTCCTATCGGGCGCCGCCTGCACTGATTGAAGCGGGTGGGGATCAACGCTTCCTTGTAGGAAGGTTGCTTGCCCACCGCTCCGTGAGGTAAAGGTATCAGATCCTCGTGAAATCGAGAGGTTTCCCGAAGCGTTTTGACTCTTGGGAACCGATCGATACCCTACGTATTGATGTGCCCGGCTTGGTGGCTGCCTATGAAAAGGAGCACCAGCTGAGGCCTCTTTGCTAGTCTCAAATGGACTAGCAGAAATAGCGTTGTGAGAAGAAACAGGGATAACAGTACCGCCCATGATTTCTTTCACATGCAAGCGGGCGAAATGAATTCGTTGCGACCGCTGTTTCATCGCATCGGAATGCGGGTAATGCGGCGCAGGAATTCTGCCTCGTATTGGTCGGACGTTTCATTCGAACGCTACACGACCAGGATCGGAAAAATACGCCCAAGTGATTTTTTCTGAGCCCTCCATGATTTAAAGACTCCATAATCATTATGTGCGTCTACATTAGCGCGCTCTAGGAGCGACGGTCTTGGACCGTTTAAACGAGGTCATTTAGATAAAGGGGGCATCACGGATATGCCACTCGTCACATAGCCACGTTCAAAACGACTGGCTTGTGACACCGACTGAGCACGTTCACGTGTCGTCGGCGAAGCTTTAATCTCAGAATCCTATATGTCAGAACCATTATGGATAATAGTCTGAGCATAAGGCGTTGTGGTTATACCTAACGGATAAGCGAATGCGCCTTTATGGGCAGCGCTCTCATTATCTGTCGCTGCGCTATCCAGCGCAGTCGACGAGACAGCATTCGTTAATGTCTTCATGTTGTGAGCAATGAGAGAAGTTTGGTTGGGAAATAACGCGCCATCATCATTCCTCATGAGCTCATTGTCCGCATCACTACTATGAGGTGACGGCAACGGTGTCGACTCATTGTAGTCGACAATGAGCGACGGATCAGCATCCTCACTGTTAAAGTGGGATGGATCCTTTAGCCCCGTTGACGCGACAGCAGCAGTAGCTGTCGGCGTTTCGACTAAGGCATTGGACGCGGCCGGCGATTTAACGCGGCGCGTGCGCTTAGTGCGAGGTTAAGTAGGCGTCTTTTCAGACGCCTCACCAACGTGGCTTCTTTTAAATGGCATCTTTGGCGCCGTGTATGGGAACACAAGTCGCTAGAGTGATTGAGTGAACTAGCGGCGCGTAAAGCTGCTAGCAAATTCTCGCTCCTCTTTGACGAATTTAAAATGTAAATTCGTTCTTTTAAGGGGACTTGGTGTAACGGGCTAAAATTGCCCTAATGTTACACAGTCCCCGTTATGTACACTTGGAATACTTAAGGGGATGATCGCTTACTTAATTAAAGTAAAAAATGTGAACCAAACCTTGTGTATGTGATGCACATGGGTGCATTCACATTAGGAGGGATGACGCCCAGCGTCATCCGTTACGCGAGGTATCTAGAAAGATACGCTCGCAATACATATTAAATGTTATCTATAGAGAGGCATTTTGATTGGTAAAAATAGGTATTTATTTTTAATACAATTAATCATAAATCAGTCTGAAAAATATTTCCTACTTTGTGAGTGCGCACGAAGAGCCGGATTACCGCTCCCGTGACGACACTTAGCTAAATTACTTAGGGCGTTGGGTGAGGTCGCTAACGCACCCACCGCAACTACCTCACTGCACGCAAGAGAAGATGGTTAAACCGCTTCCTTGCTGTGCGAGGGTGTGTGTCTAAGTAAAGCGTGGCCGCATTACGACGTGCCCGCCTACATTAAGTTTCCATAACGATCTTTTCTCTGTAAAATCTTTAAATTAACTTCGTAAAGCGCCTTCTTGCGCACCGCCTAATCGTGTCTTGTAACGATTGCAGGGTTAATTTTAACTAAACCGACTAATCAACATAACTTATGTCTTGTTGCGCCAGTATTACTAAATTTGGCAATATTGAAACTATAAGGTCAAAGTAAATAAATATTTTTTTTTTTACTTCTTAATTTATTTCCTCTTATAGAAAATCATATGTTTTCCTCTTAAAGGATAAATTAGTTATATCCCTTACATATGTGGCTCAACTACTGATAAATGTTTACGCATTCCCATATGTGAGATGATATGGGCGCCAAAACCAATATTGCTGTCTTCTTCATAACCATAGTGCAGCGGAGCTTCCACGTTTCATAAGTCAGAGGAGGACTTATCGACAGCTCAGAGAGTCGTAATTGACTACGAGTGCTACCAGGTGTCGCGGGGCTACCTCGCTTTTTAAGTCAGAGAAAGACTTTTACACTCACAGAGCCACTTTTTGTATAGAACTCAAAAGTATAACAACTCAGTAAGTCGTACAAGCTCGTAAATTTGAATAAATCCTAGGTCAATGGACTCAGTGGTTCGTTGAAACCCAGTGGCAACTAAATGCCCGAGAGTATATACTTTAAGAAGGCTTAGAGCTCCTTAGCAAGGCACTTAACGGTTTAACATCAAAAAGGGAACTAAACTTTATTTAATAACCAAAATGCATAACCTTACCCTAATTGTATTTTAAATCGATTTCGGCCACCAGATCTGTATCGGGTGGTTGCCACGCGTATTACCCATGATAAATGGGATTCTAATGAAATTACCTTACTTTATATAAAAAGGGTAATGTACCCATAATGTAAATTTTACCTCATTAACGGTTTACCAACCGATGTATGCCCCGTTGCACCCTTGAACTAGGGCTCAATAAGCTCTACGAGCTACGAGAACGTTCATGATCAACGTCATCCCGTAAATACCTAAGGACGAGATCCAAGTCGCAGTGATGACTCCGGTTCGACGAATGAGGCGAATCTAATTTCTCCTTCTTCTCCACATCCTTTGAGGGATTCGAGTACTGAGAAACGTTTTCTACTGGAACGCTTCTTCAACCAGCGCATGGTGAAGAAGGTTTGAACGAGTTGACTCGTTCGTTGACGAGAGCAAGACTTTCTACATGTGCGAGTCCACTTACTGGCTCTACCACTGGGCTATGACCATTTCCACTCATTTGATCAAAAGGATATTTCTACCTCTTTGATCTCGTATGCCCTAACATTAACGACAAGAGGCGAGCTTTAGGCTTCGTGTTAGGTATGAATGTACCGAGTTGTCCTAGATGCCGCTATATCTGTCCGATTGGATAGGATTCAAATTGCATAAAGGCATCAAGCCTTGCATCAAAAGCCTCTAAACCCTGAGGAAGGATGTGATCCATGTGACCCCCAGCTTAAACAAAATTGGAATGTTCTCACACACCACGCATTTCGCCCCTAAAAGGATTCCATGCCAGAAGAGGCTTCGTCTTATAAAGCTCAGGCGTCGCGAGTTATCGACGACGGTCAACGGTGTTTCTCGTGACCAGTTGCATAGCCGTGGACTAGTCACGGTTGATCAACAGGCAAACGAACGGGCACATCGGACGAGCTGGTGACAATCTCGTAAAAAAATTCATCCTTGTAGGAAGGAATGGAACGTCAGGATTGTGAGAACCAGATTCAGTCCGAAACTATCATACTTTGTCTTGGGATCATCAGGCTTTGGCTCGGAGCCATCAGGCTTTAGAGGATGCGTTAGATCGTGCCGTTTTAATTCGGAATCGAAAGAAGCCTTGTACGGATGGTACTGGCGGAGTCGCCCGACATAAAACGTAAAATGCGTACGTCTTCTACAAGACAGCTCGATCGTGTACGCATTGCCTTGGCGTTGTTGTACACGAATCAGGCCGATATACCTAAGGCAATAATTCATTTCTGTCAACATTAGTCACTACATGATTTGGTAGGTTTATCGTAGACAGTAGGACTAGATCATTAACTTTAAATTAAATAACGTTTGCTCTTTCCTCTTTGTCAGAATTCCGTTTCTATCGGTCGACCACATCAGCGATTGAATCCTGTACGAAACGGACCACTGCTTTTGTAGCCACAGGATATTTCCAATTGATTCGGTTGTGCTTTTATCTTCAATGCGACCGGTGCGCGCGCGGAGATGTCACTCTCCTTTTTAGTGAGAGCATTACTGTCACACTAATGTTATTGTTGTCGATGCTGAGTATTTAAGCAATGTTAATAAAGTCAGTAATAGCCTTAGCGCTATTACTGAGATTGTCAACTTCAATGTCGGTAGTCAACATTGTATCCTTCGCATTGACCGTATAGTCAATGGGTGATGAGCAAGAGCTAGATTGTTCTCTACTCGAGCGAGTCCCTCACCCCTCCCTGAAAATAAGAGTCACTTTTAAACAAGGTGGGTAGCATAGGCATTCACAAAAAACCGTGTGTGCTTTGTAGAAGCATGCACTGTATTGGTGATGGAAATTTTACCATCGGCAAGAGCTCGCTCCAACTCGTAAAAGAGTGGACGTATTCGCGAATATGTCTTCGAAGATACGATATGCACGTTCTGTCTGACTATCTGTTTGAAGATGGCCAGAAGTTGACATTTTAGGCTGATTTGAACAGAGATTGCCAAAATTCGCCGTGAATATGGGGTCTCGATCTGAGACCATTTCACGAGGTAACCCATGAAGTCGAAATATCGTGTCAATTATATTATCCACGAGCACAGCCTTTGGCTGTGATCGATTCCGCGACTGCAGCAAGACGTACCATGTTGCTGAAACGGTTAACAAACACAAGAATATCGTTATTCTTGTGGTCGGCTTTGGGAAATCAAAAGACGAAGTCCATTGATATGAACTGCCGACGCTCTGCCGGAACAGGCAGGGTTGTAACTCAGTACGGGAGAAAGCACTGGGTTTCACCCGTTGACAAACTTTGCAGGCACATATGTACTTGCGGACGAATTGTTACTGGCGTGGCCAGAAGAAGTCGCGGCTTATGTAAGATAAGTTCTCTCACGTCCACAATGCTAACTTATTGGTGCATTGTGGCAGTCATCCACGATGCGCAAACTAAAAATATGATGGGTCGGGATGACGACACGAGATGTGTTGCCAGTTATGGCTGTGTAATACAGTACACCTTTGCGTGTTGTGTATCGATCTGTTGAGGATCTATACATTTTCGACAACCCTTATTAAGGATTGTTGGAATGGATTTTAAGGTAATCCATCAAAAAAATTTAGAGCCTAATCTTCTTGATAGGCTCTTTTAACGTCGTCAAGCAATGTTGACGATATAACACTAATTGTTGCAAGAGTGAACTTATAGTCACTTTTGATTGTTGCACAGTGGGCTTATCGTCACTTATAATTCGCGCAGCCGACTCAAAATCGGGCCGGTGCAAAAGGGCACCAGCGACACCATTCAGTTGTCCTCGTTCGTATTGCAAGGAGGTGTTGTACTCTGCGAAGAAAGACAACCATCTCACCATTCTTTGCGAAAGATATAGACTGTTTACGGTAGTGCGCAATAAAGACGCATGGTCCGTATAAACATTGAACGGTCTATCTTCCAAGAGATAGACCCTAAGCTTAGCCTGTGCATATTTCATGGCAAGGAGTACCTTGTAATGAACTGGGTAGTTGCATTCAGCTGGTTGAAGCTGACTCAACGGATAGCAGACGACCCGCTCTGCGCCGCCTATGTCATATTGCATTAACGCACAGCCGATTGTAGAATTGCTGGCGTCACAGACCACATGGAAAGGGTCGCTCCTGGTCCGCAACCGCCAGGACTGGCGATTTCGTCAAGCAAAGCTTGATACCCTCAAAGGAACGCTGACAATTCCATGACCACTTTACACTTTTCTTTAACAAGGAAGAAATATGTACTGTCATTTCTGCATAATTGCGTGAATACTTGTGCAGGTACGCCGCTAAGCCAAAGAACATTCTAAGTCCATTGACATCTGTTTTTACTTGGATAGTTCCCGTAACCTCCGGATTTGGATTAATTACTCTTAACCACAAAAACCCATCTTCATTTGCATTCCCCCTAAAACTCTCTTCAATTGACGTACCAGAGGTTTTGCTAGTAGGTATCGCTGTTTCTGAAATATAATATTCTATCTGCAAATCCTTGATTTTTGCGGATCCGGCTTAAAACGTGTTAACCCACGATGCACCCAAGAAGCGATATTTCGCTTGCAACGAAAATACACTTCTTGAGATTGGCATACAACTTGTGCTTACGCGTAAGTAGAAGAACCTTTCAAACGTAGGTACGATTTACTTCAACGTCCGACTTTTTATTCATGGCTCTGCTATGAACGAAGACATCATCAAAATAAATCGGTGCAAAATCCCGCGCCGATCCTAACAGATTGGTTACACATCTCCTAAATGTCGCAGGGGCATTATATGTTTTTTTTGCATGACTAGCCACTCCCATAACATTCCGCTTGTGGTGCTTACTGCTGTGGACGAGATGTCTTGTTGACGCATAAGATTCTGATAGAACCCATCCATCAGATCCATTGACGAAAAGATAGTACTCTTTGACATACCATCAATGAATATGTCTTTTCGTGGTATCGGCGTTTGAGCGGATACCGTTGCAGCGTCCAATTAACTGAATGCATGCACAATCCGTCACTCTCCTGTTGATTTACGCAGGCCGAATGGCGGAGAGCTATGTCGCGAGGATGACTCCCTCACATGGCCCGCTACTAAGCGATCGGCAAAGCACTTGTCGATCGCTAATACTTGCTTACGAGGCAATGGCCACTACTTCATGACACACCATTTCGAACCTGAAATCAGGTCGATTTCATGGGGAGTGCCTTATCCTTAGGCAACTCGCACGATACGGATTCAGAGAATACATCCTTGAATTCGATCCAATCCTTATATATAGGATTTGCCTCCTAAAACTCCCAGGATTGGGACGTAAAACGTTCAATCCTTCTCTTCTTATCGAGGACACTTCGTGTATCGACGAGCTGCTGAGAAACCGTTCGTTCTTAGGATTATTGCCGACCGAATATCAGCCACGTAAATTGTCATCTGTGACAACTACGCAAATCTGCTTAACTTTGCCAATACGCAGATCACGCAAGAATCGTTTCGGTTTTAGCGGTGACAATTGAAAAATCTCCAAAGTTAACTTTGGAGACGCTATCAGATTGAGTGCATAAGCGCCTACACTTAATCAATTGTTTACTAAGGCATTCAATGCCTCGATTTCCTCTTTGAAACTTATTTCCAAAGGCGCCTGGGAGCGGTTGACCACATATTTCTGGGGAGATGACACCGCAGAATCTTGAAGACTTGTTCCCTCAGGTTTTATTTGGGGCGTATCCTCCCCGACTCCCTCTAGCTGTGGTTTCGCATCCACAGTAAGATCCTCTACGATCGAATCCTCAGTCGACCTAGGACTTGCGCACTGTCTCTTATATACGGGCGTTTTAAACTTTCTTGGAAGTTGTTTGTCATGCAATCTTCCTTGTTTCGTACCACTCAACTTATCTGAGTCAAACTTCGACGCTGTCTGTGCTTGCGCACAGCCATCGGTAACTATGTCCACGTTACAATGGCGGACCTTTGACGCTGTCTGTGCTTGTGCACAGCCGTCGGTTTCTAACGTCAAAGTGTGTTGTCACTCTGAGGTCTTGTGCAATCTTGCAAACGACCAAACCACAAGTGAGGCCATCGCACTCTTTTTAAAACATCCACACGCTTGTGAACGCAACAAGACGTTCATCAGCTGACCATTTGATGAACAAGAGACAGGCATCGTCACGGCTTGATGCTGCCAATTTATGCATGGCTCATACTTTCTAAGCCATGGTAATCCAAGGATGGCATCGAATTTTTCATCCAAATCTAGTACGATGAAATCAACATCGTACTGTTTACCCTTTAACATACTGGATACCAACTACACGTGTCTTTACTGTTACAGATGCGCCTGTTGCTAGGCGCACTGTCATCCTCGTTAGAGGGACTCGCTCTCAATAAATGTGTGTCTGCGATCTTCTAGCGATTGGCGTCTAATACAGATATTCGACGCTCAACATTCGACTTGGGACTTAAGTGGTAATTTATTTGACACTTTTATTTTTCTGGGTGATGGGGTTAATCTCACTCCTTGGGGCAGTTACACACGATGTTTGTATGTGAGAAGCAACTTTCGTCAAAAGGCCTGCAAATCCTTTTGTCGTTGCTGAATCAGTAGAGCACTCCGCACCTACTGACCCCGACCGTTTTTATTACGACCCGCCTCGCCGTTGCGATTTCGCAAAGCGTCGGATCCGCGTCGTCCGCTGTTCCTAGCGAATGGTCAGTCATTTCACTCAGTGATTTTAGGCACTGGCCGTGGGCAGTACACTCATAAGCGTAGTGGCCCGTCTTTTGACAACGATTACATTTGTAACCGCTTGTAACTTGGAGAGCGAGGTTTCTCGCTCTCTACGTACAAGAGATCCATGGGTTCTGAACCTCCGTTTTCTTGTCGTCTCGGTGGATGATATGCACCCAAGTGGACGAGAGCCTGTTTCAGGCTGAAGTCCTACTGTTCCACTTTAGAGATCGCCATGTCGAGCGACTCTAATTCTAGCCGGAACAGGTGGGTCTTACCAGGGCCGTCCGCGAGACCTCAATCAACACAGTTACCTGTGTTTGTTCATCAATTGAATGACAAATGATACAACTGACCAGGTATCGTGTATGTTGGGCATAAGCGTGAATGTCACGCTTGCCCTGCTTCAAATCCAGGTGCTCGGCTTGAGCCCTGAATTTGGCACGTGGCGGCTCAAATGTTTGTCTGAGCTGAGCCTTAAGGACCTCATATGACCCAAAGACTAATGGGTCATGAAGCTTGAGTCACAAGGCTCAACACTTGGCACGTTCAACTAAGTTAGACATGCCAAATTTCACTTTCGTCGCATCATCATAGATACGGCAAGATTCTATGGCGTCGTCTAATTCGACAAACCATCTTAAAAAGAGAGCCGCCTTTGACCGCCTTGAACTTAGAGATTTCGATGTTTAAGCTTTCGGGTCGACGCGGAAGCGTCGGTCCATTAGCAGCATTTACATGCTGCTGTCCCAAACGTTCAAATTGTTGAGCGATACGTTCTCTCAAGCCACTCCGGGTATTGAGAGCCTTGTTAGTAAAGCAAGGCTTCTTTCTCTCGGGCCCCGTCGAGCTCGAGCTGTATGAACTCAGCTATTTGTAGAGCAAACAGATGGCGCAGACGGATGGCCCGCGTACAGCCGAGCTCATGCGTTTGACTGCTGTCCAATCAAGGTCACTCATGTGAGTGAATCTTTCACAGGTCGCCTGATAGCCTCCGTGAGGGGCTTGAAAGCTCCCACCTTCTTCGTCTAACATGTTCATGTTGAATGGAACGCGCGTAAGCCGTTGAACGGACTACGAAGTGCTACCAGATGTATCGGGGCGTCTTTGCTAGTATACTAGTCAACCTACACTGATTACAGTGAAGGTGTGGTGCATCGACTACTTTACGTATACGACATGCGGAGGAAGGTTCGAAGTAGCTAAGAAATTTTAGTTACTAAGGGTAAATTCTAAGGCTTTAAAGTTAGAATATAGAAAAAGTACAACTGTATTAATATAGTATGTTCCTTCATAGCGACCTTCTTTCTACTGGCTTATTTTTTTATAATTATGCATTGCGCGATGCCTAATCGTGTCTTATAGCGATTGGCGGGGTTGATAGAAACTTGAATTAACCAATTAATATAACTATTGTCTTGTCGCCTCAATAATATTAAATTTGGGTACATTGGAATTATTTAGTTAAAATTAAATAAAGATAATAAATTTTATACTTCTTGAAAATTGTTTCCTCTCATTGTTTACATTTTATTATTCATCTTATAGGAAATAGGATTTATGTAACAGGGCACCCCGTTACAATGATTAAGTAAAAGTACTTAAGTCAATGATGACTATCATGTCATTATCGAATCGTTTCTTTGTATGATGGTTCTTCCAGAGGTGTTGCCGCCGAGCGACGTGAACATCGTCTATTCAAATGATGTAAACATATATTGTGTAACGGGGCACTGCCGTCTTGTACTGCTTCAGTACAAGTCCACTTCGCACTGCCTCAGTGCGAGTGGTGCCTCACGTCACTTCACGTACACTAGTACGTGCAGAGGAAGTATTCTCTTTAAAACAATTGCTTTACAGAGGGTTAAACGAAAACCGTATTTATATAATTAAGTTCTTCTTGTCTATCTACTTAATACTACCTTAATTATAAACTGATACAAAACATGTACTAAAAGTCTTATCCGTCTTTCTCTTTGCGCGCGTCCAGCGCTGACTGGACGTCGGAGAAAGTAGATATAATGGTCTATATCTACTAATGGATAAGCTTTAGAATATTACGATGTGAAGTAATATTCTCCAAATATTATCTCCTTTTAGATACTATATTAATTAACAACCTTTAAGTGTTAATTTCATGTAACGATACACCACGTTACATCACCCCTCCCTTAAACGACAATCACTCCGACTGTCATTGGGTAGAGTGGTCACTATAAGACCACTTTATTAAAATGATGTTGATTGGTCAGAATCATCATTTTTAATTCTATCGCATGGTTGACAAGTCCATGCGGTATGCAAATAGTGCGGCGCCTTCGGCTGCGGTTCATGCAGCCGTGGGCGACGCATTATTGTCTCTTGCGGCAGGCGTTCCGTCTGCTGTAGTGTCACCTTCTCCCGCAACTCTAAACGTTGCGGGTGCACTTGGTGATACACCACGTGAATGCGACCCCTCTTTGGAGGTCAACTACGAATGCGAGTAGGACGAAATGGCCGACTCGGGGATAATTGAACAGTTGCCTGATCATCGTCAAGCGGCTGACTATAAGTCTTTCGAATGAGGGGGCTCATTCGAGTAGACGTGCTGGTAGCATTCGCCACAGCATGTTCGGTTCCGACGATGAGGATGTTCCTCATCGCCAGCACCGTCTCCCGCGTCACCCGCACATATTTCTGTGCGTGGTGATGACGATGGCGTAAGCCATCGTTTAAAAGTTCTTTTGGTCCCCCTGTTTCAGTAGGTACCACTCAGGGGATCGTAGACACTAAAATGTCTCGTCTTGCCCCTGAGAGAAAGCCGTGGCTTTTGCCCGAGCAGCTAATTAATAGCTTGTCTGGAGAGACTACTTCTCCCAATAAATATCCCTTTTTATTGGTACAAAGCTACATGGCCTTGATCCCAGCGCAAAGAACTTTCGCGCTGAAGATGTTTTTTACCTCGATGTTTTTTAGGCATCGATTTATAGTGGCAATAGTAAGCGAGATAAAGCCTCGCTTATGCAAGCCTGGAGCGCGTTCATTCGCAATGTCAAAGACATTGGACGCGAAGCCTGGCTTCAAAGACTTAACGCGATTCGCGTTAAGTTTGCGAAACAAACTCCAACCGGTGCAAGGTATAAATTGCATCGGTTTTTTTTGTCGCGTGAGGCTGGGCTTCCATGTCTCACGTGGGGTAATCCCTGTCTGCGTTGTGTTGACAACACGAAGCGAGTAAAAGGGGGCGTCTATCTCCTTTCTTCGCTCTAGGGAAAGGCTCGCACCTCTATCGAGATGCGCGATGCGATTGAAGTTTTGCAGTCGATTACATGCGCCAGGGGCGCGTATTTTCCATCGAAGGGATCTCGTCATACTGACGGATGAGGCTCTCAACGTCAACAATCAACTGGGAACGAGGCTCCCAGCTGTTGGATAACCGCGCTAGCGAACAAGATTACTCGTTCGCTGCCGCCTTCACATCACGGTGGTTTTGGATACGTTCTACAAGGAAACGTTGACCACTGTTAGAATCCACAAATGGTTGTGGCGGAGGAGGGAAAATTAGATCCGTCCGACCCATGTGTCGGATCTAGAGTCGAAGATCGTCAGACTCGATCGCTTCCTCCATGATTTGGAGGAGGGACTTGATCACGAGCGCGGTAAGCGTCGCTTGTTAGAGCAGACAGTGCAGGCTCACCATACGAACGGTTGTAAGACCGTTCGAAGAGTGCGTACTCCATGTTGGAGCACGAACGGAATTATCACGCTCTTCGTGATGAGCTGTCGTCAGCTCATCGCGGTTTCAAGGATCTTCAGACTCGTCGACATTAGAATCTCCAGATTCAGCATGAGAATCTGGTTCGTGACCACAAGAATCTTTTAGGGATTCTTGGAAAGGGTGATCAGATCCGTCCGCGGAAGAAACCGCGTACTGATGGTACGGGTGGAGTCGACCAACGTAAATCGTAGGATGCGTTCGCATCCTATGTGGCAATACTATTGTGTACGCATTGCCTCTGCGATGCAGTACACGAAAAGGCCCAATGAGCTGGGTAGTAGTTTACTGCTACCCACAGTAGTGACTACACGCTTAGGTAAGTTTACCGTAGAGAATAGTACTAGGTCATTAACTTTGAAAGAAAGAACATTTGCTCTTATATGTTTGCCTGCGTTCCGTTTCTGACGGTCCACTGCGTTAGCAATAGATTCCTGTACGAAATGGATTACTGATTCTCGAGTCAGCAGAAATTTTTCTGCTGACTCATTTGTTATGTCGTTTTCAGTGCGCACTGCGACGAAATTTTCTCATCTTCGATGTCGATTGCTTTGACATCGACATCATTCGGATCGTTGTTAACTTCAACGCGTGATGAGCGTGAGCCAGAGTTGGTTTTGCTCGTGCGAGTCCACCCCCCCCTTAAGCTAGATCCCTCTAATTGGGTGGGTATACGTGGATGGCGGAAGCCATTCACGAAGAACGGTGTATACGTTGTTGACGCATGCACCGTATTATTGATGGTGAATTCGACCATCGTTAAAAACTTGCTCCAATTCGGATACGATTGGACGTAACCTCGAAGTATCTCTTCGAGGACGCGATTTACGCGTTTCGTCTGACCATCTGTCTCTGGACGATCCAAAGTTGACATAGTCTGCCGTGTTCCGAGAGATCGGAACACGGATTACTAAAACTTCGCCGTAAACCGTGGATCTTTATCTGAGACCAGTTCACGGGGTAACCCGTGGAGTTTGAATACCGTGTCGAAAGAGACACATAGCCTTAGGCTGTGATCGACTCCGGTACTGCAGCAAGATGTACCATTTTACTGAAACGATCAACAAGAATAAGAATACCATTGTTGTTATGTTCGTCGTCGGGAAATCCGAAGACGAAGTGCATAGATTTGGACTGCCAACTCTCTGCCGAGACAGGCAGAGATTGTAACGAACCACGGGATGAAGCACTGGGCTTCAACCATTGACAAACTTCGCAAGCACGTATGTACTTGCGGACGAACTCATACTTGCGTGGCCAGTAGAATTCGCGACCTATCATGAGATAGGTCTTCTCAAGTCCACGGTGACCACTAATTGGTGCATAGGAGCTTTCATACATGATGCATAAGCGCAAATCTTTATGGGTGGGGATGACGACACGAGGTATGTCTCTGGCAACGGCTATGTAATACAATAAGCCGTTGCGTGTTGTGTATCGATCGGATGACGATCGATATAACGCCGGTAAATCATTAAAAGATTTATCGGAAGGATTCATCAGATGTTCCATCAAACGCAGAAGGTCTTTATCTACTGTGTGCGCTTTCTTTATGTCATCAAATAAGGTTCATGACGGAACACTCGCTAGTGAGTATTGCAACAGTAGGATTATTTTCACTGTTGAAGTGCACGGCCGACTTGAAATCGGATCGGCGTGATAACGCATCAGCGATCAAACTAAGTCGTCCTAGTTTATATTCTACGAAAGATTATACTCCTCGAAGAAGAATAACCGCCTCGCCATTCTTTGCAAGAGGTGTGGACCGTTTACGGCCGTGCGTAATGACACAGGGTCCGTATATACGATGAACGGTCTATCTACGAGGAGATAGACCCTAAACTTAGCCAGTGCATATTTCATGGCAAGGAGTTCCTTGTCATGCATTGGGTAACTGCGTTCAGCTGGTTGCAGCTGACGCGATTGGTAACAGACGACGCAATCGGCTGTGCGTTAATGCAATTGGTCTGCTTGATCTGCAATCGCCAAGATGGGCGATTGCACCAAGCTTTCTTGATACCTTCAAAGGAACGCTGACAACCAGCGTTCCATAGCCATTTCTCTTTTTTTTAAAGAGACGAGAGAGATGAACTGTCATATCGGCATAATTGCGGGAGTACTTATGCAAGTACGCCGCTAATCCAAGGAACTTTCTAAGTCCCTTGACATCGACTGGAACTGGCCAGTCAGTAATTGCCTTGATCTTTTCGGGATCAGGGCGCACGCCGTGTTTACCGACGATGCACCCAAGAAGTGGTATTTCGCTTGCAGCGAACATACACTTCTTGAGATTTGCGTACAACTTATGCTTTCTCATAAGTGTACGTGAAATTATGAACTTCCACGTCCGTATCCCCGTCCATGGCCCGGCTATGGACGAATACATCGTCAAAATAACTCGGTGCGAATTCTAGCAGCGGTCTCAACAGATCCGTTACGCATCTGTTGATGATGCAGGGGCGTTACTAAGCCCCTGTGACGTTACTAGCCATTCCCAGAGCATCCCATTGGAAGTGCTCACTGCTGTGTACGGGATGTCCCGTTATCGCATAAGGATCTAATAAAATCCATCCATCAGATCCATAGACGAAATGATGGTACTCTTAGACATACCATCTATGATTACGTCTTTTCTAGGTATCGGCGTTTGAGCCGGTACTGTTGCAGCATTAAGTTTATCGGATGCGTGCACTATCCGCCACTCTCCTGTGGCCTTTCGCACACAGAAAGTCGGAGAGCTATGTGGGGAGGTTGACTCCCTCATATGACCCGCTTTTAATTGATCGATAAAGAATTTATCGATCGCAAGTACTTGTTCACGAGGCAGTGGCCACTTCTTCATATCACAGTACTTCGAGTCCGGTTTGAGCTTGATCTCATGTCGAGTGCCTTTTTCCTTAGGCAACTCGCATGGAACCGTTTCAGGGAATACATCCCTGAATTCAATCAAATCCTTGTAAAAAGGATTTATCTTTAGTGACTCCCAGGATTGAGTAGCATATCTGTCAATCCGAGTCTTCTCTAGAAGACACTTTTCGTCCATCGATGAGCTGCTGAGAGCTGGTTCGTTCTCTGCAAATTTACCGCTGACCGAATATCGATTACGTATTCGTCCTCTGTGACGAGTACGCAGATCTACTTGATTCTACCACAATACAGATCTATCAAGAACCGCTTGGGTTCTAGAGTTAGTAATTGAGTTATCTCCGAAGTTAACTTCGGAGGCGCATACAGATCAAGCGTATAAGCGCCTACTCTTGATCCGTCATTAACCAAGACATTCAATGTCTCGGCTTCTTCCTGGAATTTATCCACAGGCCGTCGAGTGATCAATCCCTCGGGATGCTGAAGTCTAGTCACTTCAGCATTAACAATTTGAGTAGATTTCTCCTCAAGTACGTGAGGACTTATTCCCTCAACGTCTTCCGACTGTGATTGCGCTATCACAGTTGGGTCCTCTACGGTCGACTCTCTACTCGACCTAGTATCATGGTGTTGTCCATTTTGGACAACCGCTATCTTCCTAGAATGTCGCTCGCTAGCCGTACATATATGTCTCAATCCACTCGACTTATTCGAGTGATCGACCTTCGGCGCTGCCTGTGCGTTCGCACAGCCGCCGGCAGATGACTCCACAGGGTGATTGGGTAATCACACTATGATCTTGTGCTGTACAAACGACCGTACCACAAGAGAGGCGATCGCACTCACTTGTAGTACATCCACACGCTTGTGGACGCTACAAGATGTTCATCAGATGGCCATCTGAAGAATAAGTGGCAGTCATTTTTACGGATCGATGCTACCGGCTGATCTTTGGCTCATATTTTCTGAGCCAAGGTAAACCAAGGATGACATCAAATTTGTCATCCAAATCCAGTACGATGAAATCATCATCGTACTGTAAATCTTTTAACGTGTAGTGAATTTTCACTACGCGTTCATTACTATTATTGATGCGCCTGTCGCTAGACGCAACGTCATCCTCGTTGGAGGGATGTCGCGCTCAACATATTTGAGCCTACGACCCTCTAGTGACTGGCGACGAATAAAGTTATTCGACGCTCCGCAGTCCACTAGGGCTCTAAGTGACAAATCATTTGTCACTTTTAACTTCACTGTGATGAGGTATACCTCATCACCAGGTGCAGAGACACATAATGATTGTGTGTCTGGAGCAACTTTAGTCAAGAGATTTGCAAATTCTCTTGAGGTTGCTGGATCAGTAGGGCGTTGCGCCCCTACTGACCCCGACCGTTTTTTGGCGGTCCGC